>NC_030435.2:15722726-15867726 GCF_001660625.3 Ictalurus punctatus
AGATATAGCTGACACCAAGGCCCAGTGGGGACAACCAGATAGGAAAAGAAAAACTCTTTCTGTCTAGTAATCAATTTTCACCACTCAGAGAATCCATGCTGTCAGATATCCCAGGTGGAAAAGAAGTGCTCTTAAAAGTATTAAAAATGTACTTGAAATCCAAGTAGTGTGTTTATGGTACATTTGTACATGTATTCCTAACATGTTTACTTGAAATGCATTAAAGTTGTATTCTCTTGCACCCATATTTCTAAAAAGGTGTGTTGGCACCATTTCTTTTTGTTTCTTTGTTGACTGAGGTGCGGACAGATGAAGCCCCTCACCATTTGTATATTTACATACCTTCCGCCTAGTCAAACAATAGTTAACCCATTGTCTCTGTTGTGTGTCAAGCATGATATATACTCTGCTATTCTTGGAATAAATGAGAGATCTTGCCATTTGAACTTTGTGTGTCTGTGTGTCATTTGTCAAACTCTCCCAAGCGCTTGATGTGGGAAGTGTGTAGCAAGGCGAGGGCACCGTGTATCTTGTGTATTTTCCCATTCTCTCTTCTTAAGAATCGTAACCCGGAGATTCTCTAGTTTCAAATCCTAACAGTGTTCTGGGGGCTCGTCCCGGGATATTGATTCACAAATCCTAACAAATAGGTTGCTTTATTGCTTCAAATAATAACAATTTTAGTGACTTTGTGATTGAACTCTGCTTACTGTAATAGGTGTTGTTGAGCCTCTTCTAACCGTGTGTTCAATGTAACATATACAGGCTATGCTGGATAGTGACAACAAACAAGAGGATGAAAACCTTTTGCAGAAGACATCTCCCCAGAACACTCATGTCAAGCTTGATGAGGATATAGTCAAAGCTTCGAAAGGTAACTGAATATGCATTAAAATGTAGATGGGAAACACATTTATTTAATCAGTCTGTAAAGGATTTTGCACAGTTTTTTGTGATTGTTGGGGGGGGGGGGGTTTGCTGCAGCTTTTTTCAAAATGTGCAATACATTTGGAAAATTGTGATTTTTTTTGCAGAAAACTACTTGAACTGGCTAAATTGCAATTGCAAGCAATTGTTCTGTATGGTCTTTCACAGTGATTTTTGTTGGTAAATGAGACCTTTCAGCTGTACTCATGCTCGACACAAATGAATTGAAGGGCTTTGGCTGAATGCACGTTGTGATGACGTCACATGAGGAAGTGGCTCATAGCAGGCTGGATGTGTGCTTCCTCTCCAGTGAAAATAAATATAAAGCCCCATCACGCCGCAGAAAACTCCCCTTTTTCCCAGAAGTGCATGAAGAGATATCACGCTTCTGTAGAAAACCTTACACTAGCCGGGTTTATAACCCCGCAACGTCTGATTACTCAGCCATCATGGGGAGTGAGCAGCATGGCTATGTAGCGATGCCAAAGGTGCAGGAGGCGCTTGCGAGCCACTTCTCTCCATCAACGGCAGGTAATTTAGGGAGGCCAACTTTACCTTAGAAGCCATGTAAAGCCACTTTGGCGTTGGTGGGCAAAGCCTATGCAGCAGCGGGTCTTGCTTGTGGGTCCCTGCATACAATGGCAGTGTTGCAGGCCTACCAAGCAGACCTGCTGAGTGAGCTAGATACTGGTGAGGGAATTGGGCCCGAGGCAGTGGCAGAGCTGCGTCGCGCCACAGATTTATTTCTCCGGGCGACCAAACAAACGGACTACCATATCGGCTGTTCAATGGGTAGCCTGGTTGTGGCGGAGAGGCACCTATGGCTGAACCTCTCAGGGATGGGGGACAAAGATAAGGTCTCCTTCCTGAACGCCCCTGTTAAACCTTCCGGCCTGTTTGGCGGCACAGTCAATGCCATCGCCGACAGGTTTCACGAGGCAAAACAGCAAACGGCGGCGTTCAGCCAGTTCCTTCCCCGTCATGTCGAGTTCGCACGGGCCTCCATGAGTGGAGCCCGGGTCAGTGCTGGTATGAGGGAGACGCAGAAGACGACTGTAGCGGCCCACCTCCCCCCGCAGAAAGCCAGGGGGACCGGCGGCCACAGCCACAGCCTGCTAAGAGGCCTGATCTAAGAATGATCATAAAAGCAAAGCAAGCAAGGAAGGAATGGTCCTGATGGGCCACGGAGGGATGTATCAGGGAACATAAGTCTGCTAGGGCAACTAGCCCCCAGTGCTACTGTAGAGCCTGCCCTGGCCAAGGCCATCCCACGTTTTCAGTCTTCTCTGGTCAGCGAGCTGTCACAGGACAACGGAAATCTGATGCTTTCCCTCCAACGAAATGTGGAAAAGCTAACATCACCGAAAGACCATTTGGCAGCATGGAAACTACTGCCAAATGTGTCCCCATGGGTTCTGTCTACCATAAAAAAGGGTTACCGGGTCCAGTTCAGTGCTCGACCACCCTCCCTATCGTTTGTGACGATAGATCTAAAAGATGCATATTTCCACATAGGAATATGGTCCAGTCACAGGAAGTTCCTGAGGTTTGCGTTTGGAGAAAACATATCAATTTCGGGTTCTTCCCTTTGGGCTAGCTTTATCCCCTCACACCTTCACAAAGTGCATGGATGCTGCTCTGGCTCCCTTGCGACTCCGGGGCATCCGTGTACTAAACTACCTGGATGACTAGTTAATTCTAGCCCGATCCAGGGAACAGGCGGTTCAACATCGAGATGTTGTTCTCGCCCACATGAGGAGCTTGGGGCTCAGGTTGAACCTCAAGAAAAGTATGCTTTCTCCAGTGCAGAGGACAAATTTTCTAGGGGTTATATGGGATTCTACTACGATGAGGGCATTTCTATCCCCAACACACGTTCAATCGATCCTATCAACTTTGAGCAAGATAAAGCTAGGTCTGGGCATCCCTTCCAGCCTTTACGAGAGGCTGTTGGGCCTTATGGCAGCAGCAGCCAACGTCATACCGTTGGGCCTATTGCACATGAGACCGTTTCAGTGGTGGCAGAAAAGTTAGGGGTTTCATCCGAGGATGAAACCTCTGAGAGTAATCAGTGTCACACGGCGATGCCTACATGCTCTGAGTATCTGGAGGTGCCTGCAGTTCCTAGCCTCGGGTCACACTCTAGGGGCGTCCCCTTACTGCAAGACGGTAATGACAGACGCGTCCCTCATGTGCTGGGGTGCAGTCTTAAATGGCTGTCCAGCTCACGGTCTTTGGAGTGGAGTGTCATATAAATTGCCTAGAGATGTGGGCCGTATTCCTAGCACTGAAGTTCTTTCTTCCTCAGTTGAGAGGTCACAATGTGCTAGTTGTGTCAGACAACACAGCGGTGGTCTCATATATCAACCACCAGGGAGGGTTACGTTCATGCCCCCTGTTCAGGCAGGCACAACTAATCCTTCTCTGGGCAAAGGGAAAGTTCTTTTCAGTGAGTGCAATGTACATTCCAGGCAGCCAGAATGTAGGGGCAGACATCCTGTCGAGGCAGGGGCTGAGGCCCGGGGGTTGGAGGTTCATCCACAAGTGGTGGAGTCCATATGGCAGAGGTTCGGACAAGCGGAAGTGGATGTGTTCGCCTCCGAGGAGACAACACACTGTCCGCTGTGGTTCACCCTCACTCCTCCTGCACCATTGGGGCTGGACGCCATGGTGCACATGTGGCCGAGGTCACGTCTATATGCCTTCCCGCTGATCGCTCTGCTCCCACAAGTTCTAGCGAGAGTTCGCCAACACCGTCTACATCTGCTGCTAGTAGCACCTTATTGGCCAGCTCAAATATGGTTCTCGGAGATAATGTTCCTGCTTGACGGCACTCCTTAGGAGATTCCCATCCACAGGGACCTACTGTCTCAAGCCGGAGGGCTGATTTATCACCTTCGGTCAGAACTAAGGAAACTGTGGGTCTGGCCCCTGTAGGGCAGCAGCTCATAGATTCTGGTCTCACAACTGAGGCTGAAGAGACCATGTTAAATGCTAGAGCACCATCCACAAGGAAATTGTATGTGCTCAAGTGGCGGCTTTTTGTCTTGTGGTGTGAGGAACGTCAGCTAGACCCAGTGAACTGCGCAATAGCTACAGTCCTGGAGTTCTAACAAGAATGTTTCTCAGCACGGTTGGCTCCTTCTACAATCAGGGTTATGTGGCCGCCATTTCGGCCAGCCACACCCCTGTTGATGGAGCCTCTGTGGGGCAACATCCTCTAACTTCGAGGTTCATGCATGGTGTTAGACGGCTGAGGCCCATCTGCAAGCCGCGAATACCTTCCTGGGATCTTTCTGTGGTCTTGGAAGGTCTGTCAGGGGCCCCATTTGAGCCCTTAGAGTCAGCCTCTGAGAAGCTTCTGAATCTAAAGGTAGCTCTTCTACTGGCCCTGACATCTCTCAAGCGAGTGGGAGATCTACAAGCTCTCTCGGTTGCCCCCTCCTGCCTTGACTTTGCCCCTGGACTAGCCAAGGCCTTCCTGTACCCTAGGCCGGATAATATTCCTAAAGTGCCTACATCGGCTCCATCACCCTATGGAGGCCTTCTGCCCTCCTCCGTTCCTCACACCGGAACAAGAGAGGATGCACCTGCTGTGTCCAGTAAGGGCTCTGTGTACTTACATCCACCGCTCCGGCCAGTGGCGTAAGTCGGAGCAGCTGCTGGTCTGCTTTGGTGGCGACAGTAAAGGTGCTGTGTCAAAGCAGTGCATCTCTAACTGGATAGTGGAAGCAATCTCTATGGCTTACGAGGCGGGCGGTCTCGCCACGCCTCTGGGCATAAGAGCTCATTCCACTAGGGCGGTCGCCTCCTCGAAGGCTTTGTCCAAATGAGTATCCTTGCAGGATGTGTGTGCGGCTGCAGGGTGGTCTACGCCACACACATTCATTCGTTATTACAGCCTGGATATTCATTCCAGGCTCGAGTGTCTTGCAGTGACCCTCGGGCTTGGGTATTTTTGAACAGGCGGTACCCTCGGTATGACGGAGTGGGTATTCCCGTTCCCATACTGTTATGCCAAATGCAACGTCGAAGTTCCCTTTGAAAGGGAACGTCGAGGTTATGCATGTAACCCTGTTCCCTGAGAAGGGAACGAGACGTTGCATTGCACTGTCATACCGGGGCAGGCCTGTGAATTACGTCTTCGCTTCAGATAATAGAGGCTGGCGGCGTGGTTCACAGGTGCCATATATATATATATATCATGCGACGCGCTTAATTGCCACATCACCTGATCATGGCAGGCCTATAAGTAGAGGCATGATTTTACACAGGCTTCAAATACCAGTCACGCGCGCAAGGCGCTCCCATACTGTTATGCTAAATGCAACGTCTCGTTCCCTTCTCAGGGAACAGGGTTACATGCATAACCCCGACATTTTCTGCAGTGTGAGGGAAATTTATTTTCACTGGGGTGAAAAAAAAACCTAAAATTCATCCAACCTTATTAATTACATCAAGCAGCTCTTTATATGCTTGAGAGCTACTCTCAGATTTTAGCACACCCTTCTGGCTCCTCGGATTCAGAGAGAAAATATTTATTTATTTATTTGTTTATTTAATTATTTATTATATTATTTATTTTATGTATTTATTTATTTTTGGCTTTCCATAGCATAAGGAGGAGTCGGTACACGAGCTCCAAAATCCGGCGTAGAGCCGGACCCGGAAGACAGAGAAAGAGATAGAGCAGTGCTCATCTCTGGTTCCACTTCCAGATCCATACGAGATCCCCAGGAACAGAGCCCAGATCCGCGAGGTTCTGAAATCCAAATCCTCTTGGCCGAGAAGAGAGCGAGTTGCGAGCGGAGCTACTTAAGTGTAAGGTGTTAACAAGCCCTCTCAAGGGCTGCCCTGGTGTGTTTCATCCCTAAACACTTAACACAGAAAGTGTGTCCCCTCCACCCCACCCCCACCTTCCCGTGATTAAATGGGAGCAAGGCGTAACACACTTCCTGAATTCTCTCTCTTTTTTTTTAAAGGGACCCGAAAAGTAAAGAGATTTCTTTCTCCTTTTTTTAAAAAAGATAGAGAGAAAATGAAGAGTCTTTTGGGGAGCGTTACACAAACGACTGACATGCAATCTTGCTGAAGATAATAAGGCTGACAGCGCGGTTCCCAGGTGTTGTTTTTATATCACGCGGCACGCTTAATTGCCACGTCACCTGATCATGGCAGGCCTATAAATAGGCTTGAGGTTACCCAAGCTTCAGATACTTGTCACGTGCAAGGGTGCTTGGGGGAACACAAGTTTCTCTTTTCACCCTTGTACCACCTAGGATACACAAGGAATTTGTTTTTGTAATGTACACAACAAGATATAGTACATTAAAGTCTTCTAGTTTTCAAAGTGTGTGTGTGTTTTAAAATATTTTTTTACTGATTTTTATTGTACTGAAAGGGCATTTTCCACTGTATATATAATACAGTAATAAGATATTGTTGTCATACTGAATGGTTTTATAAAACTATATAATTTAGTATTAGTTGCACTTATAGTGTACTGGTAATAAATTACTAATGAGCTGATTTGCTATTGAAAATGTTCTGGAAACACATTAATGTGAAGCTTAAAATATATTCCAACTGTACTTCAAGAATAGAATAAAGGTGTATTTTAAATGAAACTTAAATAAGTACAATTAAATTACACTAAAGGTACTTGAAGTGGTTCCATTTTAACACAGCTAAGTATATTAAAATACATTGCAATTAGCTTAAAATTGGTCTTAAACGTATCTAAGAGAACACTTAATGTACTTAAAGTTGTTCCCAAATAACACGTTTAATATGTACTTAGTTTAGTACTTCGATAGTATAGTATTTCGGGGGGGGGGGCACAACTTAAGTATATTTCTTTTTCACCTGGGATTGGGCCAGTCACATCAATTACATGTAAATGTCACCTGCGGGTGTATTTACAATATACTGTATATGTGCTTTGTTTGCAGTGTCAATAATGGCAGCTGGTACTAAAAATTGACCAGTTCTGTCATCTGGTGGATATACATAATATTGCACAAACATTCCAACATGCTGTATTATTAAGCCTTAAGTCTTTTTACTAATACTACATCCCCAGTGTCTGGAACCATCCATGGTTTGTTGGAGTTTGAGAGCTTTATACACTTGCAAAATGTGGGAGACAACACATTTTCCCCCCTCACTTGAAACACCAAATGAGCTTCATCAACTAATACTTAGCTCATTCCACCTCTGTTTTAGAAAGCCTGACAACAAGTGTCATCTCTGTATTTATTAACTGCAGCTTTAAAATACTTCCATGGTACTCTCATCTTAGAGTTACAAAGTGTAAATGGGAAACGGTGTTCAATTCACATAGGACTTGAGACCAGATGGAAGCCATCAAATCAGAGTTAAAAAGCCTGAGAGAGCTCCACTCTGACTATCAGCCCGGCTTATGGTGTCACTGTGGAATAAAGACTTAATCTTGTTGTAGTTCATTTTAGTGGTGTACAGAAATGTGCTATTTCATTTCAGTGTGCTACATTCAGTTCACTGCATGTAATACATTTTTGAATGAAGTACTGTACATGACACATATTTTGAAAATTGCACATATTGTCTCTCTCTCGCCCTTCTTTCTTTTCATCCAAAATTTTTGTATTTTAATGAATTCACAGTGAAGGATCCATTAAAATGAATCAGAGGGAGATTAAGTTTTTTATTCTGAGCAAGTCTACTAGGTCTCAGACTTCCTTATAATAATGGATTCACCCCATAATACTAGAGAATTAAAGAACAGTGATGATACTACTACTATGATATTACTATGACCACTATTACTACTACTACTAATAATAATAATAATAATAATAATAATAATAATAATAATAATAAAAATAATATAATGCTCTCTGTTTAGAGTCACTGCTCCATCCTATTGAGAGGAATGAATGAAGACCCACGACAGACCCAGGCCCTTCTGGAGAGATTATATCTCCCATTTAGCTTGGGAATCTGTGAATCCCACAGAAAGAGCTGATATCTGCTCTCAGCTGACAACCTTTTGTCCCCACAACCACCACCAGGAAAATTGGAAGGAAAATAATGTTTTATTATTATTATTATTATTATTATTATTATTATTATTATTAGTAGTAGTAGTAGTAGTAGTAGTAGTAGTAGTAGTGTTGCTGTTGTTGTGTGTTTCTAAATAACAAATACAACTGATGGATAATGTGGATATTGTTCATGTTTTTCCAAACTTTAGCTAGTAGGTGGCAGTGCTACATTACCCACTTCTCTGGCATATATAGGCACTTAAACTCTTTGCTGACTAATAGTAAAATAATAATAATAATAATAATAATAATAATAATAATAATAATAATAATAATAATAATAATAATAAATAAATAAATAGATAAATAGATAAATAAATAAATAAAAATGCTTAATTGATTAATTAATTAATTAATTAACTGTCATAGATCAAGCTGATATGGCATTTTTAATGTGTAGTATTGGAAGATTACATTTATAAGCCCTAATATATGCAGTAATTCATCTTCCATAAACAACTTTGTAATGAATGTTAAACTTAAATGTAATTTCTACAAACTGTTAGTCTTACACAGAAATAATCTTTAAAAATATATAATGGAAAATAGCTGTCACATTGCCACAGCTTCAAAAGTTTTATATCACAAAACAAAACATTAATTTGATCTTTGCAAAACTATATGAAATATAGTTGAATGTGTGCACATACACACTGTATGTGCTGAACACCCAAACTCACACCGCAACATGTGTGAGAAAGACAGACTGATCTTTCAAATAAACCGTATGAAAGGGCAAGAATGTGTGTGGTGAGGGTGGCCTCAGCAAGGGGTTAAAAACAGAACACACACACACACACACACACACACACACACACACAATGTCCACACTTAAGGATGACACAGCCTAGTGGCCATGCACCTGTATATGCTGAGAAATCATAAATGTCAAAAAGATGTTAAAATGCATCATCCATTACCACCACCAGCTTTACATTCATTCCAGCAACATGTACACATGCAGCCACACACAAACTGACACATGAACTCACAAACATTTACTAGACCACACACGCACGTCTACACTTGCACACAAATATACACTCTCTCTGGTACTTGTGGATTCTAAAAGAAACAATATGACTACCCTCATAAAGATATATGTTCCCTGCATTTTCAACACGTACACAAAGACACACACACATGGGCATACATGTGCACACACATGGGGTAAAAAGGGTTTTGCCTGTCAGTTGCTATAAGAGAGGAGGTCACACACACACACACACACACACACACACACACAGAGTGTCAAGCTAAGTCACATCCAAGTATTTGCAACCTTGTGTTAAAAAACAAGGAAGCTACAATTCTAAATTAGTATTGTACATATGACAGGGTAAATATTATTGTGTAATAAAATATGACTCAATATATGGTATGTACATTTACTTTATATTCTGGGCGATGCAACATGGGTTTTCCCCACCAGGGAAGAAGAACGTGTAGGTTTAGGGGCAGTTTTAGTGTGCATTTTCATGAAATGTGGATTTCTTAAAATATATTATTTTTAACTTAAAAAATAAATAACAACACACATAGCCCTCAACACGCACCCATTCTAGTAAAAAGACATATCCTGCTGACTCCAGTGCTTTGCATTAATCGTGTTAGATGTAAATGTCTAAGTTGGAGCTGTTAAACATTTTTTGTGGCCTCATACAATAGAGAACATCAGACAACATATGGCCTCGCCGGGTCACTTAACTAACAGGTGACACTTACCAGGGGTGAAATTTGGCACGACACTACTAAAGGCCAACTGTAAGTAATGAATGCCCAGCCACAAATAGCATGGAGAGTAATTCAGTCCTGTTATGGCCGCATCACACTGTGAAAAGTACATACAACATGCCACAAGTGGGGTTTATGTGAATGTTGAAAGCAATCTTCAGTGGTAACAAAAATACCGATATTGCCAGATATTGAAAGTGACATATAGTTGGCAGGGGAAAATGTGATGGTAATGAGTTAATACAATTGGTAAGGAGAATAGGTGCTAGCTATGAGAGATATATTACAAGACTTAATGATGACATAATGACTATTTGTATGCGCAGTCTCTTCAATAAAGTTTTTGGCTTTTGGCAAGCTGTTCAGAGTATTCACATGACAGTACCTGTTGGAAACACAATAATTGACACAAAGGGACTTAGGGCAAAAGGCACGGAACACCCAGGACAGGGTGCCAACCCATCAACAGGTACAATCACACACACACATTCACACACTACAGACAATTTGGAAATGCCAATCAGCCTACAACACATGTCTTTGCATGGGGGGGAATAAAACCCTTGAGGCACGGGGAGAACATGCAAACTCTGCACACACAGAGTGGAGGGCGGGAATTTAAGCACTAACCCTGAAGGTGCGAGGCGAACATGCCCAGCATGTTACAATTCCAGTGTTCCAGTTTTGGTATTAAAATAATATTAAAATACAACTTATACTAGTTAGTATTAGTACATAGGTAGTAGGTTCATAGTGCTAGATGACACCAATATAATTCTTTCATGACAACAGACATAAACCTCCATAAAGAACTATAAACGCTATTTCAGTATAATTACTTATAATTGTTTGAAGTAAGCAAAATTATCTGCCAATAGAATAAAACAATTTCAAGCTTAAAATGAGTAAAAATACATAGAAATAGGCTTAATAATATTCTGTATCTAAAAGCAATCAAATAAAGAGAAAGTTTTGTTGAATTTGCCTACATTCAAGATACCATTTTTTATGTCAAGTTGACATAGCACCAAGTCAAGTGATGACATTTTGGTTGACACAATTGTGTTATGAGACTTTCTAGACTTAAATTACATTACCACAAGAGATGTCAATTGGGATAAGCCTTTATAAAAGTCTGGGTAGGTTTTCATCAGTTGAAAACTGTTTATGTAGGTGTCATGTAGCTAGAACTCTAAAATAAAGTTATATATTTTAATATCATTTTGATACCATAGCTGGAGTACTGGTAATGTCTTGCCACCCAGTTATATCATCAATAACTGCATTATCCTGGTCAGGGTTACAGAACCTATCCCAGAAACACTGTGCATGCCAGTCCATCACAGTGCACATACTCACTGATTCACACCTGGGGGGCAATTTAGAGTCACTAATCAACCTAATGATATTCTTTGGGAGGTGGGAGGAAACTAAAGAACCCAGATGAAAACCACACTGACATGGGGTGAACATGCACAGAAACTCTACACAGACCCAAGCTCAGGATCGAATCAGGGACCCTGAAGGTGTGAGGTGGTAGTGCTGTAACTCCATGATGTCTAAGCTGTACTTATTTAATTAACTCTTTATCACAGAAACATTTAAAAAACACTATTTTATAACATTTACATCATGTTCTAATAATAAACATAAATTGAACAGTACTATCCACAAATTGTTGGCAACAATGAAAGAAGTAAGGGTCTCCCACATCCTAAATCCCAATTTAGCACCTTGGAAAGTTTTGTTTCTACAATCATATCTGAAACATATATTTCCACACAAAAACTGTGGTTAAATCCATTACTACCATTATGCAACTGTCTTCTCACAATGGATGGCCATTGACACAATCAACTTTGTTGTTTTATTACTTCAAAAACTGGCCCTCAAACACACTGTAAAATGAATGTGTTTGCATTTGTCATTCCTGGGCTATATCAAAAAGCATGCAGTTGCCTCAATAACTCCTTTCACATACACAGGCCAAGTTGGGAATATTTTGGCAAAATTAAAGTTCAGGTCTGGTATAAATTGGATAAGATATAATATTACGCCACAAATAGGTAAACAGTAAGACGCCCCTTGAAGCATGTTACAGTTAACCCTGAAAATTCTTTGTGTACAATGAAGCTGTGATAAGGATTTTATATAAAATCTCACAAAAAAGGTGAGGACCAATGCCCCATAAAATACTTTGTTTCAATCCTAAATAGAGTATTTTTTCAAATGAATGTATTTTTTCAGTGCTGTAGTGGCTGAGACTCCATGTTAATTTCTTATGTTTCAGTGTGTATTATTACAGTATATTCACAACATCACTGACGAGTATCACTAACTTGTTGAGTTCAATACACTTGACTGAGCATTATAACTTCAAGGGAGTGTGGGAAAACTTCAGCTAATATGCTTTAATTGCTCACAGGCTGGGTGGGGAAACAAGTGTCTGGCACATATGGGCAACAGTATGCCTTCTCCATAACAAAGACATAAAATAATGAGGAGCAGATTTGACCAAGCTTCATAAAAGTAACGAAAGTACGTACCAGAAGCAACAGTATGTGCTGATTGATATTTTTGACACTTTCTCATAAATTTCTATTGGATTGAAGATATATATTTGCCTAGACATGTAGCCAGTTTTGTAGACATGTAATTTAGGTATATAAAAAATAGTGACGCATCATACACATAATAAATGTTTGAGAATGAGGATATTTTTTTCTACAGAATCATGCTTATTTTACTGTATGCATATCCCCAGTTTAAGTTGTTTGCCCAATATCACAACAAATACCACTAACAGCAACAATTTCTCTGAGAATAAGTATTGAGATGACAGAGATTCAACCCATTACCCTAATGACTCATAGTCAAGGTCAACAACCACTGGTCTGATTCCACCCATATTTAAGATAATACCTCATGCCTCATGGACTCTTGGTTAGAAACAGAAGTCATGGAAATTGAAGGAGCTGATTAGTCTAGGACATACTTGAAGCAGTGGTAAAAGACATGGGAGCTCATTTGAATTCAGCTGAACATCATTATCTTTGGCTCTTGTGCTGACTTCCAGTATTACATTATTATCACAACCTTCCCCACATTCTCTTCTTCCATTTTCTCACTGACACTCACCAGCCAGGACAAAATGCTTTAAGAGCAATAGTTAATCTAAATCTAGAGCTGAATGTCAGTTACACAGGATCAGACTACTATTAAAATGCTGACTGGTCAGCACAGAAGACCCTTAGCATGAATCTTAAATGAAGAAACTGAGAGAGTAAGATAACTAGAAGACAAGGTGTGAGATTCTCTATGTGCACGGCAAGTTGCCAAGTCATTAAATCCCTGTGTATATGTTTGTGTGTCCTGGAATTTCAAAACTATGAACCACAAAATCTGTGGCATTACCAGTCATGTCTGGCCTTCTATCATTAAATACTCTGTCTAATGGTAGCTATTCAACGCTAAAAATGATCCCAGCTCTAACACAGATACCAACTGGACACCAGGATGTTAATGCTAATAGATTTCACAGTGTGTTAGGTTGAGGTTCTATGGAATAGCTGAGAGCAGTAACCGAGGACGAATATGTGAAAAGAGCAGGAGGACTCACACTTACAAGATCAGACAAGCATCTAATTCACAGCATGAGCGTCAGACTGGATTAAGAACAGTGTTATAATCTTCACCCAATAATATCACATTTCAGAGCACCCTTTGACAACACATCTTTCATTTACTCACCATATAAACTATCCTTGTCTCTCTTACATTTTTCTTTTCTAGAACTGTGCTACTCTGTCAGTACAATACTACAGTTTTTTTTTATTATTATTATTTCATTTCTCTCTGTTCATCAGTAACAGCTGGTTGGCTAGACAGGTGAATTCAAAATGGTTTCACACCCACATCTAAATTTTCAGCTAGTGAAACCACTTCTGGGGTTGGGGTTTCTTCCGGGTACTCCTGTTTCCTCCCATCGTCCAAATACATGCACGGTAGGCTGATTGATATTTTCAAATTGTCTGTAGTGTACTACAGACTGTTGGAACCCTATACAGGGTGCCCCCTGCCTTGTGCCCCGAGTCCCCTGGCATAGGACCCAGGCTCCCCGCGACCTTGTGTAGGATAAGCGGTAAAGAAAATGGGCAGATGGATAAAACTCCTTTCACACTAAACAACTGTTAAGATTTCAAAGTTAGTATGCAACAACAACATACCCAGATGCTGAACCTCCCACCTTATCATTTTGGCCTAGTCAGTATCAGCCAAAGAATACAAACAAATTCAAAATCTTCTCAGCTTGACTCTCCCAAACTTAACCTTTCTCTTTCTCATTTAATTCAGTCCTCCTTTTTTTCTTGCTTGTCAATAATCTTATGATTTTTTTTTTACTTCTGGCAAAAGCTACATACATCTTTATATTCTTGGGCTTTGAGCTGATCATCAGCTAACATCATGATCATCATGATCTTTAGGAATAAGGTATGAGTTGAACTTTGATCTGAGACTCATACAAGTATAAAGGAGAGAGCAATGAGGCATTAAAATGAATAGTTATATCATTTACAGTAATCTGATATGTCTAAAAAGGTACTACAGGATTTCAGAATCATAAAAAAAAAAGATATGAGAAAAATCACACTACTTTTTCTCATAAGATTGTTTAAAGGTAATTTTGGGTATTGATGCATATGATTTTAAAGTTTTAAAAATAATTGAGCTGTGACTCCAGAACATGGCAGTGCAGAGGTGGACTGTATGAATTTGTAGGTCATGCAGTGTGAAGGGAACATTGTTGACGGATCAGCACTTATAAAGCAGTGATCTGAGTATAGAAGGCATCTTCAGAGCAGGCCTACATTCTGGAACTGGGCCTAAGATGCTTGATCACACAGAGACTCCCTGCTCACTGCCAGTTCCTGTCTTTCTGATCTTCCCAGAGGGAGTGCTCCAGAAAACCAATCCAGCCCATCTATCCTGGCCTACTCTCTCTTTGTCTCACTCTGGTTTATTTATTTAATCTCCAAACTATTGTTTGGTGATTTTACAAGTCACCATACCTCAGATTGTGTATATATCTCTCTCCTCTCAGCTTCTCTTCCAGTTGGAGTCCAATATGTAGCTGCAAATGGATATTTAGATGTATCTGTGTTACTGCATGGCTCTGTGTAAAATAATAATGCATCACATCTGTTCCTTAGATAGATAGATGAGCAAGGAGAATGAAAGGACGTTGGAGGACAAAGGAAATAAGGCAATAAATAGTAAGTCAAGAAACTGAACAAATAAACACTGCTTTTAATGCAGGACACATGATTGGCTATTTCCAAAGTTTAATTTTCAGTATGTCAAGTTGATGGCAAAACTCAGTGAGCAGATTTTGTACATGTCCATGCCATAAAGGTAATTATGTATGAAGCAAACCTCATAAACAACAATATCATAAAGACTGTACATTATTTTGAATGAACAATGGTAATGTGTATAGATTTCATTTGACTATACTGAAAAAAGAGTAAGCTAAAGAAAGAGCAGATTATTTTTTGGATTTTTGTAGAACCAATGCCACAGCACCACCAATCATCATAAAAAATACACAGAATGCACTTGTGAGCAGTGAAACAGAAAAGCATTCACCCTATAGTCTGAAGATGGTGAGTTTCAATCCTGATGGTGATGCAGTCATCCATGACCAGAATCTAAGAAAGCAAATTTGGCTGTGCTTTCTGGGTGGGAGGGGTGGTAAAGTCTTTCTCTCCCCCCTGTCAGTCACAGACACACTAGACAATCATAGCCATCTGTGAGCACATGAATGTGGAAGGGGCAAATTGCACTGTTATCCGAGTGTTACACTGCCCTGTGATGCAGCATTAGCAGAAGTGTGAATAGATATTTTTGTCTACCGTCACATGCTCAGAGGAAGCACGTGTTAGCCTTCACCCTCCCTGTGTTGGTAGCTGTTGTAACCTTTTGTAAGCCCTAACTGGTGGTTGACAATTGGCCAAGACTAAATTAGGGAGAAAATGAGGGGAATATAAAATAATGAGGGGAAAATAAATACATAGAATCTTATGAATAACTGAGGCTGGGGCTGATGTATTTCTTGCCCAGAATGTGTGAATTTATTCAGGCTATCATTGACAGTCATGTCCCCCAAGATTTAATCTATATTTCTGAAACATCTCTAACATATCAGCAGTGATAGAGAAGATAGAATTTAAATCTTGTCATGGGTTTAATAAATGTGAACAAGATGGATTATTTGGTCCATCATCTTGTTTTCCTAAAATGCCTTTGAAACTAAAAGTAGATAGACTAAGTGTCATGCCACAGCAAACCAGCAACTCCCAGAATGCACCATGAACTACATACATGGCTGACGACAACTACATTTCCCAAACACACACATGGATACATTCACTTTCCCTGGAGTTCTAATCACACACACCTGTTTCCAAACTCACACTCATGCCACAGTATATTAGAGAATGTTTGAACACAATGTCTTTGTTAAGTATATGCTCAGTTGCTTAATGTCTCTGTCTATACCAAGCCTTGATATCATGTTTGTTTATCCTTGTTTTGACTTTCTTCTCATTACTGAGCTTGTCTTTCTGCTTAGCCTTGTTTAGACTGCTTGCCTGATCACTTGACCTCTGCCTGTCTATGTTTTTGCCACATCCTTTGGACTTGTTGTTCCAGTTCGTGACAGAATAATTTGCTGTAACATGGAAGCAGCAGGTACTCCGGAATGGCAACAAGCCATCTGCCCATGGATGGCTCATAGGAGAACACCACCAACAGCTTGCTTATCTGACGGAGCACTTCACTCGTCTTTCCCAGAAACCACTGGTCACCATGCTGACTCACACCCCATTTCCTCTGATACAAGCGCTGGAGAAGTATGCAGGTGATCCAGCGAGATACAAGTGTTTTCTCCTGCAATGCTCCTTGTTCTTTGCCAGCTATGCAGGCATGCAAGAAGCCAGCAAGATAACCTACTTCATGGAACTCTTAACCGGCGAGGCTCTCACCTGGGCAACAGCGGTGTGGGAGTGAGGCGGCAAGCCCACCTCCTCGTACAAACAGTTTACGGGGTTATTCTAACGTGTCTTCGATCTCACTTCTGATGGCACCGAAATGGGAGAGGAGCTCCTGACCATATCCCAGGGCTCACGACGTGTAGCAGAATATGCTCATGAGTTCCGGACCATTTCCGCAAGGAGTGAGTGGAATGAACCAGCACTGAAAACCGTTTTGCAACGGACTTAACCCGGAAGTGGTAATGAAACTAGCCTGCCATGACTCTCGATTCACCCTCGACTCGCTCATCGACCTGGCCATTCATCTTGATCGCTTGCTTCAAAGCCGCCATCCAGCCCATAGCGAGGGAGCTCTCACAGCACCATATATCACCGCAGAGACCATGCAACAGGGGCATTTGCGGCACAATGAAGAGGAGAGAGAGACACCATTGAAAGTTTCTCTGCTTTTACAGTTGACAAGACCCCCATCTCATCCAGCAGTGCCCTATCATGTCTCGTCGGGACACTGGGGAGAGCGAGGGCTCCAAAACCCACTCCCAAAGGGTGAGTCCATCCCAGTTAGTCTATCCTCAAGCCTTTGTTTTACCAGTCATAGTACAATGCTCATGGATAACATCTGTCCACACAGCATTAATCAATTCCGGAATGGCAGGAAACTTCATCGACCACGATACAGTGAACCAGCTCAACGTCCCTGTCCGACCCTTACTCCAACCATGCAGAATCCAAGCAATTGATGGATTGGAGTGCCAATCGGAGGATGATGAATCTCACACCATGGGGGATGGTGTACCTGCTATCCGTAGCTGAGCATAAAGCCATGGAAGAATACATTCAGGAGGCACTTCAACAAGGACACATCAGACACTCCACATCGCCTGCCTCAGCTGGTGGTGGACTCAGACCATGCATAGATTACCGAGGTCTCAACCAGGTTTCAGTCAAGTTTCAGTCAAGCAGCAGTATGTCTCGTCTTCAACCAGCCCCAAAGGACCCGTGTCAACCCCTCTTCATCTCCCTCCACTGGCTTCCTGAAGCTGCCCATATCAAATTTAAGGCCTTGATGCTCACATACAAGACCTTCTCTGGAACAGCATCGCCCTACCTCACCACTCTCCTGAAGGCTTACGTTCGCTCACACAATCAGCGATCGATTAATGACCGACACTTAGTAGTGCCTACTCAGCGTGGCTTAAGGTCCCTTTCCAGAAACTTCACACTAACTGTCCCTCAGTGGTGGAATGAACTTCCAACCTCGATCTGGACAGCAAAATCTGTCACTATCTTCAAAAAACAGCTAAAGAAACACCTCTTCCGTGACCACCTAACTAAGCCCTAAAACACTAACCCCACATGATCCTATTTAAAGAACAAAAAAAAAGAAAAAAAAAACTACTCTGCCACTTACACCACTACTCTGTGCACTTTGCTTTTCTAGAACTCAATTAAAAGATCTTGTATGGTAGCTCTACTTGTATTGTTCTCCGCTTGATATATCGCTTTGCTTATATTTCCTCATTTGTAAGTTGCTTTGGATAAAAGAGTCTGCTAAATGAATAAACGTAAATGTAAATGTAAAGTACCAAGATCCCTTATCATTGGTTCCTGCAGCCCGGGAACAGCTCAGAACAGCTAAAGTATTCACCAAGCTCAATCTTCGCAGTGCATATAACCCAATCCGCATCTCAAAGGGGGATGAATACTTAGTCATGCCATATGAGCTCCCTAGCACCCTCTCAGTGTTCCAGTGCCTAATCAGCGATGTCCTGTGGGACATGCTGGTGAGGAGTGTCATCACGTGTATTGACAACATACTGGTCTATTCCAGTTCTCTTCAGGAACACATCCGCCTTGTATGCCAGGTGTTAAAAAGGCTTCTCTAGCATCAACTTTACATCAAAGCAGAGAAGTGTGAATTTCACCAACACACCATATCGTTTCTGGCTACATCATTAGCTCTGGGGGAGTTGCCATGGACCAAGACAAGGTGAAAGCTGTGCTGGATTGCCCATTCCTCACAGAGAGTTGCAACTATTCCTATGGTGCAGAGGATTAAGCACCATAGCGCACCCTTTGATGTCCATGCTGAAGGGAAAACCTAAGCGTCTTCCATGGAACCCAGGCACCGAAATAGCATTCGAACAACTCAAATGGGAATGCACCATAGCTCCTCTTCTCAAGCACTCAGATCCCACCAAACCCTTCATTGTGTAAGTAGATGCTTCAGTGACTGAAGTTGGCACTGTGTTGTCTCAGAGATTCAGGGACAAATCCAAGCTTCACCCTGTTGCCTTCTTCTCCAAGAAGTTGTCCTCAGCGGTAAGGAACTATGATGGTGGGAAACAGAAAACTCTTGTCAGTAAAATTAGCCCTGGAGGAATGGAGACACTGGTTAGAGGGGGCTACGCACCCATTCATCATCTTTACCAACCATAAGAACCTTGAGTATCTCTGCACTGCTAAACATTTGACACCTAGTCAAGCCTGCTGGTCCCTGTTTTTCTCACGCTTCCAGTTCATGTTGTCCTATCGACCAGGATCTAGGAATACTAAAAAAGATGCACTCTCCCGGGTGCATGGCCCAGAGGTTCAGGAAAACTCGGACGAGTTCATTATCCTACCAGCATGTATCCTCAACTCCATCGAGTAGGAGTTGGATCAGACCCTGGCATGAATCCCCAGCTCTCAGATCCCAGCTGCATGTCCTGCTGGTAAACAGTATGTACCCGAACAGCACCGACTGGAACTCATTACTTGGGCACACACAGTGGTTGCCACAGGCCACCCAGGTACACAGCACACATACCATCTAATACGTGAAAAGTACTGGTGGCCGAACATGCTGAAATGAGTGCATCAAGTGGTCTTGTCGTGTTCTACCTGTGCCCAGTCCAAGGCTCCTTGAACAGTGCCAGCAGACAAACTTGTTCCGCTGCCCATTTCAGAGCTTCCATGGTCACACATCTCCTCTGGGGATTTCCTCACTGACCTGCCTCAAGTCTCAGGGTAACACAACCATTTTGGTGGTTGTTGGCAGGTTCTTGACGTCACTATGCTAAATTCCACTAGCATCCCTTCCATCAGTCTTTACCACAGTAGAACTACTGTTCTAACACGTGTTCCAATACATTGGAATCACAGAGGAGATTGTCAGTGATCGAGGACCACAGTTCACATCACGAGCATGGTCAAGCTTCATGAGCAAGATGAACACCACTGTCAATCTAACCTCAGGATACCATCCGCAACCCAACTGCCAGGTGGAACGTGCCAACCAAGAGAGCAGGTGGTTCCTCCTGTTCCTGTTTTTCATACACCCTGTGCAGCTAACCCAGAGGACTGGTCCAGATTCATCCCTGGGCCGAATACACCCAGAACTCCCTATGTCACTCAGCTATATAACTCACCCTGTTCCAGTGTGTCTTACATTACTAGCCATGTTTACTATGTTTGGTGTTCAGAGGAAACACTACATGAACCCAGTAAAGCATTACAAACTTAAGCACTTATATATATATATATATATATATATATATATATATATATATATATATATATATATATATACAGTATCTCACAAAAGTGAGTACACCCCTCACATTTTTGTAACTTTTTGATTATATCTTTATATGTGACA
The DNA here is from genome assembly GCF_001660625.3 of Ictalurus punctatus. NCBI lineage: Eukaryota > Metazoa > Chordata > Actinopteri > Siluriformes > Ictaluridae > Ictalurus > Ictalurus punctatus. The sequence continues at coordinate 15,743,165 of NC_030435.2, forward strand.
ACACTGAAGAAATGACACTTTGCTACAATGTAAAGTAGTGAGTGTACAGCTTGTATAACAGTGTAAATTTGCTGTCCCCTCAAAATAACTCAACACACAGCCATTAATGTCTAAACCGCTGTGTGTTGAGTTATTTTGAGGGGACAGCGAATTTACACTGTTACACAAGCTGTACACTCACTACCTTACATTGTAGCAAAGTGTCATTTTTTCAGTGTTGTCACATGAAAAGATATAATCAAATATTTTCAAAAATGTGAGGGGTGTATTCACTTTTGTGAGATACTGTGTGTGTGTATATATATATATATATATATATATATATATATATATATATATATATATATATATATATATATATATATTGACACTATATATATACAATATATACAATATATACAATATATATATATATATATATATATATATATATATATATATATATATATATATATATATATATATATATATATAAACACACACACAGTATCTCACAAAAGTGAATACACCCCTCACATTTTTGAAAATATTTGATTATATCTTTTCATGTGACAACACTGAAAAAATGACACTTTGCTACAATGTAAGGTAGTGAGTGTACAGCTTGTGTAACAGTGTAAATTCGCTGTCCCCTCAAAATAACTCAACACACAGCCGTTAATGTCTAAACCGCTGGCAACAAAAGTGAGTACACCCCTAAGTGAAAATGTCCAAATTGGGCCCAAAGTGTCAATATTTTGTGTGGCCACCATTATTTTCCAGCACTGCCTTAACCCTCTTGGGCATGGAGTTCACCAGAGCTTCACAGGTTGCCACTGAAGTCCTCTTCCACTCCTCAATGCTGCCAGCATTGCTGCAGAGGTTGAAGGGGTGGGGGGGTCAGCCTGTCAGTGCTCAGACCATACTCCGCACACTGCATCAAATTTGTCTGCATGGCTGTCATCCCAGAAGGAAGCCTCTTCTAAAGATGATGCACAAGAAAGCCCGCAAACAGTTTTCTGAAGACAAGCAGACTAAGGACATGGATTACTGGAACCAAGATAAACTTATTTGGTTCAGATGGTGTCAAGCGTGTGTGGGGCCAACCATGTGAGGAGTACAAAGACAAGGGTGTCTTTCCTACCCTCAAGCATGGTGGTGGGACTGTCATAGTCTGGGGCTGCACGAGTGCTGCCGTCACTGGGGAGCTACAGTTCATTGAGGGAAGGATAAATGCCAACATGTACTGTGACATACTGAAACAGAGCATGATGCCCTCCCTTTGGAGACTGGGCCGCAGGGCAGTATTCCAGCATGATAACGACCCCAAACACACCTCCAAGACGACCACTGTCTTGCTAAAGAAGCTGAGGGTGAAGGTGATGGACCAAACCCTATTTAGCATCTGTGGGGCATCCTCAAATGGAAGGTGGAGGAGCACAAGGTCTCTACCATCCACCAGCTACCAGCTCCGTGATGTCGTCATGGAGGAGTGGAAGAGGACTCCAGTGGCAACCTGTGAAGCTCTGGTGAACTCCATGCCCAAGAGGGTTAAGGCAGTGCTGGAAAATAATGGTGGCCACACAAAATATTGACACTTTGGGCCAAATTTGGACATTTTCACTTAGGGGTGTACTCACTTTTGTTGGCAGCGGTTTAGATATTAATGGCTGTGTTTAGTTATTTTGAGGGGACAGTGAATTTACACTGTTACACAAGCTGTACACTCACTACTTTACATTGTAGCAAAGTGTCATTTCTTCAGTGTTGTCACATGAAAAGATATAATCAAATATTTACAAAAATGTGAGGGATGTACTCACTTTTGTGAGATACTGTATATATATATATATATATATATATATATATATATATATATATATATATATATATATATATAAATATATATATATATATATATATATATACATACATATATATATATATATATACATATATATATATATATATATATATATATATATATATATATATACAGTGAGGGAAAAAAGTATTTGATCCCCTGCTGATTTTGTACGTTTGCCCACTGACAAAGAAATGATCAGTCTATAATTTTAATGGTAGATTTATTTGAACAGTGAGAGACAGAATAACAACAAAAAAAATCCAGAAAAACGCGTCAAAAATGTTATAAATTGATTTGCATTTTAATGAGGGAAATAAGTATTTGACCCCTCTGCAAAACATGACTTAGTACTTGGTGGAAAAAACCCTTGTTGGCAATCACAAAGGTCAGACGTTTCTTGTAGTTGGCCACCAGGTTTGCACACATCTCAGGAGGGATTTTGTCCCACTCCTCTTTGCAGATCTTCTCCAAGTCATTAAGGTTTCGAGGCTGACGTTTGGCAACTCGAACCTTCAGCTCCCTCCACAGATTTTCTATGGGATTAAGGTCTGGAGACTGGCTAGGCCACTCCAGGACCTTTATGTGCTTCTTCTTGAGCCACTCCTTTGTTGCCTTGGCCATGTGTATTGGGTCATTGTCATGCTGGAATACCCATCCACGACCCATTTTCAATGCCCTGGCTGAGGGAAGGAGGTTCTCACCCAAGATTTGACGGTACATGGCCCCGTCCATCGTCCCTTTGATGCGGTGAAGTTGTCCTGTCCCCTTAGCAGAAAAACACCCCCAATGCATAACGTTTCCACCTCCATGTTTGACAGTGGGGATGGTGTTCTTGGGGTCATAGGCAGCATTCCTACTCCTCCAAACACAGCGAGTTGAGTTGATGCCAAAGAGCTCCATTTTGGTCTCATCTGACCACAACACTTTCACCCAGTTGTCCTCTGAATCATTCAGATGTTCATTGGCAAACTTCAGACGGGCGTGTATATGTGCTTTCTTGAGCAGCGGACCTTGCGGGCGCTGCAGGATTTCAGTCCTTCACGGCGTAGTGTATTACCAATTGTTTTCTTGATGACTATGGTCCCAGCTGCCTTGAGATCATTGACAAGATCCTCCCGTGTAGTTCTGGGCTGATTCCTCACTGTTCTCATGATCAATGCAACTCCACGAGGTGAGATCTTGTATGGAGCCCCAGGCCGAGGGAGATCGACAGTTCTTTTGTGTTTCTTCCATTTGCGAATAATCGCACCAACTGTTGTCACCTTCTCACCAAGTTGCTTGGCAATGGTCTTGTAGCCCATTCCAGACTTGTGTAGGTCTACAATCTTGTCCCTGACATCCTTGGAGAGCTCTTTGGCCTTGGCCATGGTGGAGAGTTTGGAATCTGATTGATTGATTGCTTCTGTGGACAGGTGTCTTTTATACAGGTAACAAGCTGAGATTAGGAGCACTCCCTTTAAGAGTGTGCTCCTAATCTCAGCTCGTTACCTGTATAAAAGACACCTGGGAGCCAGAAATCTTTCTGATTGAGAGGGGGTCAAATACTTATTTCCCTCATTAAAATGCAAATCAATTTATAACATTTTTGACATGCGTTTTTCTGGATCTTCTTGTTGTTATTCTGTCTCTCACTGTTCAAATAAATCTACCATTAAAATTATAGACTGCTCATTTCTTTGTCAGTGGGCAAACGTACAAAATCAGCAGGGGATCAAATACTTCTTTCCCTCACTGTATATATATATATATATATAATGTGTGTGTGTGTGTGTATGAACATGCTATTTAATACATGCTTCCTGAATATACAGGTACGTTACATGCATTTGATGAGGAGTTACACAGAGCCATATTGAGTTCAGGACCACTGCCTGTAAAAAAACCTGACAATTTGTTTCAATATAAAATGTATAAATGTGATGTTCTCTTTTAAATTGCCTTGAATAGCCCTTTCTATACTTGGCTCTCATTTCCCTTTGTTTGTTTTTTTTTACACTTTATTTTCTCTCAGTCTGTTATTTTTCACTTTGTCTTTTTTTAAAATCTTGAATTACTAACATTTTTCATTTGTTGTCTTTTGCTCTTCTCTTTCTCTTTACTATTGCTGTGTCTCCACACCCATATAAAAAGTTCACTGTTATAGTTGGTGGAGCTGTCTGATCTTTCTGATATGAGGCATTAAGAATTGTTCCCAGGCCATCGACTATATAACCTTTTCATCCAAAAGTACACATACACACACCCACCACTACATTCCTCTTTCTTTGCCTGTGGCTATAGTTCATGTGGAGCATCCTGTTGTTACAAAGTGAATCTAGTCATCCTAGAAAACACATAAACCCACACAAACAATCTGCTTTCTGGACAGGGTTGCACGGGTCTATTTGCTCATATTAGAAAATACTTGTCTTTCTCTATAAAATCGTGTTTGTATGGATGTGTCTGTATAATACTTGAGAGGACCAAGGGCATTTGTGTGTTGTTTAGGTCAAACTCATAGACTACAGGAGAAGATGCAGATCATGGGAAAGTACTGACTGTTCTCTGCTGGTACCCAGTACAGACAGACAGACAGACATAAAATGTAATAAAAAAAGAGTTGGATCTCAACAAAAACTAACAGTAATAGAATATTACTGGTAACCAATTATAGATGGTGACTGTCCTCACACATTGCAGATGAGTGTAAGATCTGTGTGCTGTGACTGGTGTGACTAGATAAGTCACAGACAAGTTTTGGACCTAGTGACAGGGGATTGACAGATTTAATTGGTAAAGATGAATAAGTGTGTGACAGTGGGCAGAAATGGCTAAAATGGGGCCAAGCATTCTGGCAGAGTTAGAATAGAAACATCAGTAAGTCAATTGGCTTATTTGTATATATATATCTTCATCCTTTGTATGCAAACTATTACATTTGACTACACATTATGTGGTAACACATCACCACGGCTGACTATGATGGATAGCCCTCATCCTAGCAACATATTTAACATAGAAGGACTACTGACTGGGGTCCCTCAAGAATAAACTACTGTAATAAACAACCATCACAGAAAAATGTTAACTTATTTCTTCTAAAATATTATTAGTTATGTAATTAATGTTATCTGGAAAAAAAAACAAAAAAAAAACCCTAACAGATCATTATTATTTTAGGAAAGTTATAGTTAATCTGCATATTGTGTAAAATGAAAATATATCTTTTCTTTAATACAAATTGCAGCTTTTAGACCAAGTCCAATCCACATTAGTACTTAAAAGCTTATTTAACATCCTTTGATTCTGGTTATTATTTAGTTTTCAGTAATTTCAAATAGACGTTTGTGTTATATTTATATGGTGAAACCAACAAGGCTCATTTTGACCCCAATATAAAATAATTTAAATAAACCCAAAGTCATTCGAATGTCAACATTTTTGACATTTTATTTGTCTGTCAATACAAAAGTAGATAGAGATCTTGGTCTCAGTATGACCCCTTGTCAAAATAAAGTTTGAATAAATGTAATTTAAATTTAGATTTTTCAATTTTACATGAAAATATGTCAAATGAATGGTGTTTACATTGAACTATGAACACCACACGCTACATGCATTTATAGCACACAATTCCGCTCATGCTATGCTCAGGGCATACTGGCATGTGACAAGAGGAGCAAACATTTGCTACCTTCCTGTCTATGTTTCGGGAGCAAAGGTTACACCTTTTTTGGGCAGATTTTCCAGCCGATTGTTGGACGTCCACAGTAGCAGGTGAAGTTTTACTCTCTACCATGATGGTCATTGCTGCTCAGATTGGGGCTTGGAGCATGGCAGTATCAGCTCTCCTCTTCATGTGTGGTATGACCAGGGCATGCCCCAGCTGTCTCAGGTAGATCCGGCGATGTTGGCCACGTTCTGAAAACTTCCACTCTGGGAAGTTCCCCATCCAGATGATGAAGGCATCTGTGTCTGCTGCATCTGTGTCTGTCTCCTTCAAAATGACTGACAGAGTTCCCCTACCCCCCTGATAGTTTGTGATACTTTAAATTATGACCTATGGGAAAGATGAACTCAATAAATAGTTCCATTTATTAAAACTGCATAGGCTGAATTTAGTGGTTAAAAATACATTGGTATTTTTTTAAAAGCACTAATTGAAACAGAAACTGAAAACAATTATATGAAGTCAATAGGAACAAATTGATTGACAAAGTCAGGAAAAATTGGAATAATAGAAAAAAGCAGCTGTGAGATATGACAAAAAGTACACCCCAAGGGTCTGCGGGTACCCCAGTCGGTAGGATGAGGGATAAATTATTATTATTATTATTATTATTATTATTATTATTATTATTATTATTATTATTATTATTATTATTTAAATTACAACCTGTCTCTTCAGTGCTTTAAAATGTAATTGATACAGCCTTATATACAAAGATCTTGAACTGAATTGAAAAAAGAGAGGGGGGCTTATGATCAGAGAAAGTGTTGAAAACAGTTACAAATTGATTTTAAAGGATGAATATTGCCAGGACCTTTCTCTAGGTCACCATTCTGTAGAGCTGTAGTTGCTTCACAGCTGCAAATTGATAAGAATCTGTACACATTTTGGATGCATAAAGTTAGTGTGAAGGGTGAGGCTAGTGGTCACATCATTTATTACAAATTCATAGTTCTGAAATTCAACAAACATGTTCCTATAATGCTGAAATTCAGCTGCTGGCATGAGATTAGGTTGGCTGATGCAGAGGTGTGTTGGGGCTGCTGGGGTGAAGAAAACCTCACTGTGGACTACGGAGTTGAATCACTGCCTAAACAAGGAACAAAGGCCCTCCTGTGAGTGGGGTGTGGGAAACAGTGGAAGAGAGAATCCCTACGCCCAGCTTGGGAATGTGCCCTCCAAATGCATACACTGAACAGGGGATATTATACACATACTCTCATATCAGTGTTCAACACCATACACTTAGCATCATTCACACAGTCTTCATATGCTATTAGTCAGTTCATCAATCAAATGAACAGCACTGAATCAAATGATTCAGTGGCTGATTCAATCATCTCTGTGTGCTGTGGGATGTATGATATAGCACTACCCGAATATGAGAGAGTTTTTCACATGCTCATATGTTGTTCAATAGCTGGACACTCCAAAACACATACACACACACACACACACACACACACACACACACACACAAAGCTGCACATGCAATTTCAAAGAACATAAAATAGAAATACACACCTGACAGTCATAAATCTGCATGTGTACTGTGGGTGTTATCTGTTTTAACACGAGAATATGACAATGATTTGCATACAAGGGTTATTAGTGGTTATGATATACTACCTTAATGTCCACAATGCCCCTTTTTCATCATATCTTCCTTAAGGCATTTAATTATGGCTCATGTAAAAATGATGCTTTTGTCAGGGGGATAAGTTATTTATAGCATGATGCTCTTGAACTCCTGTAATCAGGGATGTTGGGACTGGTAGGAAATTTGTAAGCATGTGTCTTTTTCCCAGCTATGCTACATCAAACATAATCACACACCAAATTCAGGCATGAAAGTAGTCTGGAAAGAAAGTGTTAGAGTGAAAACAAAGCAAATGGGAGGGAGAGAATGAAAGAACCCAATTTACTATGAGATGATAAAAGGATTCAGGACTGATGGGAGTTTTCTTTTGCTGCTGAACAGCTATGGCATTTATTTGTTGTTTAATTTGGTTGGAAACAAGTGAATGATATATGATAATCCTTAAGAGCACAGTTAAGTCATGTTCACATTGGGCACATATAAAATCCACCTGGCAAAAAAGGTTTACTTGAATGTAAGTGAATGTAGAATATGAAAATGGGATTCACTTCTGGTAGCAGTTAATTTGACATCTGCCTGCTCTGATTTTGCTAGATGAACTTTAACCCGGAAAGACCACTAATCTTGGAGCAAACAGAAAGCCAAGAGTGTGCAGCTGGGGCCACGCCATTGTGAAAGACTCGACTCGAAGGAACTGCTTATTAATACAGGGCATTTCAAGATGCACAGTTTTATAAAACAGCAGTATGTAAATACAGTACACACATTTTTAGCAATTGGTTAGCAGAAGCTAACAAGCTATCAAAAAAAGAACTTGCTAATACTTTTCTATTAAATATGATAACTTAGCAATTAGCAGTATAGAAAGATTTGCCAACATAACATAACAAACAGCTAGTTAGTTTTCCTCCAGAAACACATCACATAAGCAATGTCTATGATAGCCTAATTTTGTGTCACATCAGTCAGTACATGACAACAGGTCAGTAATTCATAAGCACTGCTGGTTTATCAGGCAATCCCAGTCAGAGCTACCCAGTTTATTCTAGCTAAAAGATATGAACAGGTTTGTTTTTTCATCTAGGCCTCGGTAACTGTTACAGGCACACAGATGTGCACAGTAAAGTTTATTGTGTTTTCTTACTGTGCAATCAGGAGTTGGGAATGCTTGGGATGCATTAAAAACTTCATACTACCATACTAAATAGTATTGTACTTTACCACTGGTGTTATTACTATTTAGGCATATTACTGAGTGTGTATTGTGTGGTTTGGAGCACCGCTTGTCCTATCTTATTCTAATTGTGTGCAGTTGCAGCCGTGAGGTGAGGAGTACAAAGACAAGTGTCTTGCCTACAGTCAAGCATGGTGGTGGGAGTGTCATGGTTTGGGGCTGCATGATCATGAGAGCATGATCCCCTCCCTTTGGCGACTGGGACGCAGGGCAGTATTCCAGCATGATAACGACCCCAAACACACCTCCAAGACGACCACTGCCTTGCTAAAGAAGCTGAGGGTGAAGGTGATTGACTAAACCCTATTGAGCATCTGTGGGGCATCCTCAAACGGAAGGTGGAGGAGCACAAGGTCTCTAACATCCACCAGCTCTGTGATGTCGTCATGGAGGAGTGGAAGAGGACTCCAGTGGCAACCTGTGAAGCTCTGGTGAACTCCATGCCCAAGAGGGTTAAGGCAGTGCTGGAAAATAATGGTGGCCACACAAAATATTGAGACTTGGGGCCCAATTTGGACATTTTCACTTAGGGGTGTACTCACTTTTGTTGCCAGCGGTTTAGACATTAATGGCTGTGTGTTGAGTTATTTTGAAGTTACTTTTAATTTTTGATTTTTATTTCATAGTATCTCCACTTCTGAAATCAGAACTAGGCCCTCGATGTAGCCCACACATGATAAAACAGAGTTTTAGTTCAGTTTAATTGACCTTATTTGCATTATACAGTATTTTAAGTATTACAGTATTTTAAGCATTATGCTAAAGCCATTCCTCAGGATTAATTATTTTGTTCCATTTCTCTTTATCCTAGAGATAAAGCATATACAATGAGTATACAAGCAAAACTCATTAATTAATTAATTATTATTTGCAATAATGCATTTACATTTGCAGAAATGTGTTATCCTTCCCTACTTGAATAATTGTACAATATAAATCTAACAACAACAAAAAAAAGACACATACATTATCTTAAATTATCATAAATGATAGCTTAAAAATCCTCTTGGCTGTGGAAAATAGATAAGAATAATCACAAGCCAATGTTTGAAACTGTACAATAGGTTAGGAGGTTATGGTGAGGGGTTGGGTTGAGGTGCATAGTGTTTCTTTTAACTTAATCCTTATGAAATCAAATGGAATTATTCTCACATTAGATTCCTGTCTCCCTAATCTGTCTCCAAAGTCTCTGTGTGCACGGAAAATTATAAACATGGGCTAGTGGAATGCTTGCATGACATCATTTGTACATGTTCAGCATTAACAAATAAGAATGGAGTGTGTGTCTGTCTGTCTGTCTGTCTGTCTGTCTGTCTCTGTCTCTCTCTCTCTCTCTCTCTCTCTCTCAGTCTGTTTAGTGGTGACATTGATGCCTCCTCTGTTGTTTGCTAAGATTGTGGGTGCTGCCATGGAAATAGGCTCAAAATGGGACTCTTTTGGCTTGGAAAAGAATAAGTGGGCAATAAATGGCATAACAAGCAGCTAAAAAAAGACAAAGATAGGGACGGTGAAAATGTTTCCATGATCACTGAGTTATTTTTAAGAAGTGAAGCCAGACGTTTAGGAAGCAGACAAGTATTTGCTGGGTGACCTAACAGCATAGGATCAAGAATGATGGAGGCTCACATCCAGCTCTGAGACTCCAATTGAAAGCATTAAAACACAGCTTTCAAAAGTACTTTGAAAATAAAGGTGCTCTAATACCTATGTAGCGAACTATTGTTGAATAGAACACAATTTGTAACTCAGCCAAAGTAAATCTTGTCTGTATATTGCCTGTTGGGAATTGACTAATTACATGTAGCCTAATATCACTTTTAGGACACATATTCCATCACTACAGTTTACAGTAAGTGTGCATTAGATGACTATAATTAAAACAATGATCATAAATATTCAAAATTTGGATTTCTTAAAATATTCAAATGACATGAATTCTTGCTTCATGGAAATACATTATTTTATGGCAGGTAAATATGCTAATTTTATGTCACAAAAGCAATGTGGTCATATGAGGAAAAAAGTTACTTAATATCGTAAGTTACTGAAATTTACAAGGGAGATACATAAAGAAATATCTTATAATCTCATTGCAGCACCCTGAATTATAAGCATATATATATATATATATATATATATATATATATATATATATATATATATATATATATATATACACACACAGTATCTCACAAAAGTGAGTACACCCCTCACATTTTTGTAAATATTTGAATATATCTTTTACAGCTTGTGTAACAGTGTAAATTTGCTGTCCCCTCAAAATAACTCAACACACAGCCATTATTGTCTAAACCGCTGGCAAAAAAAGTGAGTACACCCCAAAGTGAAAATGTCCAAATTGGGCCCAATTAGCCATTTCCCCTCCCCAGTGTCATGTAACTTGTTAGTATTACAAGGTCTCAGGTGTGAATGGGGAGCAGGTGTGTTAAATTTGGTGTCATCGCTCTCACACTCCCTTATACTGGTCACTGAAAGTTCAACATGGCATCTTATGGCAAAGAACTCTCTGAGGATCTGAAAAAAAGAATTGTTGCTCTACATAAAGATGGCCTAGGCTATAAGAAGATTTCCAGACCCTCACACAGCTACAGAATGGTGGCCAAGACCATAGAGCGGTTTAACAGGACAGGTTCCACTCAGAACAGGCCCCGCCATGGTCGACCATGGAAGTTGAGTGCACATGCTCAACATCATATCCAGAGGTTATCTTTGGGAAATAGACGTATGAGTGCTGCCAGCATTTCTGCAGAGGTTGAAGGGGTGGGGGGCTTAGCCTGTCAGTGCTCAGACCATACACCGCACACTGCATCAAATTGGTCTGCATGGCTGTCATCCCAGAAGGAAGCCTCTTCTAAAGATGATGCACAAGAAAGCCCGCAAACAGTTTGCTGAAGACAAGCAGACTAATCACATGGATGACTGGAACCATGTCCTGTGGTCTGATGAGACCAAGATAAACTTATTTGGTTCAGATGGTGTCAAGTGTGTGTGGGGCCAACCATGTGAGGAGTACAAAGACAAGTGTGTCTTGCCTACAGTCAAGCATGGTGGTGGGAGTGTCATGGTCTGGGGCTGCATGAGTGCTGCCAGCACTGGGGAGGTACAGTTCATTGAGGGAACCATGAATACCAATATGTACTGTGACATACTGAAGCAGAGCATGATCAGTATGCAGTATTCCAGCATGATAACGACCCCAAACACACCTCCAAGATGACCACTGCCTTGTTAAAGAACCTGAGGGTGAAGGTGATGGACTGGCCAAACATGTCTCCAGACCTAAACCCTATTGAGCATCTGTGGGGCATCCTCAAATGGAAGGTGGAGTAGCACAAAGTCTCTAACATCCACCAGCTCCGTGATGTCATCATGGAGGAGTGGAAGAGGACTCCAGTGGCAACCTGTGAAGCTCTGGTGAACTCCATGCCCAAGAGGGTTAACGCAGTGCTGGAAAATAATGATGGCCAAAGTAATTATTGACACTTTGGGCCCAATCTGGACATTTTCACTCAGGGGTGTACTCACTTTTGTTGCCAGCAGTTTAGACATTAATGGCTATGTGTTGCGTTATTTTGAGGGGACAGCAAATTTACACTGTTACACAAGCTGTAAACTCACTACTTTACATTGTAGCAAAGTGTCATTTCTTCAGTGTTGTCACATGAAAAGATATAATCAAATATGTACAAAAATGTGAGGGGTGTACTCCCTTTTGTGAGATACTGTGTATATATATTATATATATATATATATATATATATATATATATATATATATATATATATATATATATATATATATATATATATATATATATATATATATCACACACACATACATACATACATACATACATGCATACATGGTATGATGTAATGCCAACTAATCTATTTGTCATTTAATTTTAACTGTTACAAAAAAGATATTTAGTTTATGTGTATTTTAGACGCATAGTTCATAGTTGCTTAGATTAAAACCAGGCATCAAAACCTAAACTAAACATCTCCAGCAATGAAACCTACAGAAGTCATTATAAAGCAATTAGCAGTGAGACTCCAGGCGAGAGAGATCATTCTCTCATAATACATATTGCATTCCTTCATTCTATCTGTAATCCACTGAGTGAAACAGTCAAGTGCATACTTCCAAGAGTAGCCAAGATAAACTTCCTCACACACATACACAGCCACACACACAGTGCCACACACACAAACACACACACACACACACACGCACACACACACATGAAAACAAACTGATACCATTATTTAAACAAAGAATATAGTTTTTTTGTTCAAATTATTCGTTAAGGCATGAACCTGAGCTTAAACTTTATATAAATAATATATTTATTCAGCAATTAAAAGAAACTAAGCTATTGGATATCATCCTTGATTATAAATTGTCCTGGTCAAAACACATTGACAATACTGTTAAGATAATGGGAAACGTATTAGCGGTAGTAAGACGATGCAGACAATATTTTACATCTAATATACTGAAACTTGTATTAAGTACTCTTTTTTTCTCACAGCTAAATTATTGCCAGATAATTTGGAGTAATGCTGCTAAAAAGATTTAAGTAAACTTCAGTGGGTACAGAGTAAGGCAGCAACACTCACTCTCCAGTGTCCATATGGCACAAATATCAATAGCATGCATTTCCACCTTAACCGGTTGAAAGTGGAAGACAAGATGATTGCTGTAGTGTTATTAACAATATGGAAAATTTTACAATATAAAGTTCCATTGTATCAGTATAGTCTATTAAAGTGTAATCTAGAGTCATATGCATATGCCACCAGACAGGCAACGGTTTTCACTCTCCAAATCAAAAACTAATATCCTTAAACATGCAGTACTATATAGGGTAATGAAAACATGGAATTCACCACCATTGTTATTGACTAAAATAACACCAAAATCAAATTTTAAAAGGCATATAAGGGCACATCTTGGATCATAATATTTATAGGATGTTTTGCAAACAGAGATGCTATGAAAGCATAACAATGGGTCAGATTATGTTATCTATTTTACGCATTTATGCATAAGTATAATATTAAGAATATGTTGAAATGAAATAGAATGTTACGTTTAATGTATGTTTCTGAATGTATGTTAACTGTTTTTATTATGTGTTTTTTAATGTGAGTTCTTAAATGTATGTGGACCCCAGAAGACTAGCAGTGTTCTAGGGCACAGCTAATGTGGATCCTAACAAATAAACAAATAAACACATGTTGAATATGCATATACAGGGAAAAAAAATCATGAAAACTTTATTTTCATACTATTATTTTTTTATCTAACTTTTTTCTCTACTTAATCATCCCATTTTAAAAGTTTCCTTCATGGGATCAATAAAGTGTGTGTGTGTGTGTGTGTGTGTGTGTGTGTGTGTGTGTGTGTGTGTGTGTGTGTGTGTGTGTATATATATATATATATATATATATATATATATATATATATATATATATATATATATATATATATATATATGTATATATGCGCACATATCTCAAATCTTTCCATCTCTGATCTTTTTTCCTTTTTCTGACCTATATATCACTCTCTTAGTTTTATTTTTTTAAAGGTTCTATAGATTAAATAAAATGTAAATCAACAAATGTTATAACAGTTGTTTCTATGCAAACAATAGATGTTTTTGACTGAGAGCAGAGTGGAATTCAGTAGGTGAGACTCACCTATCTACTACATAGTTTCCGCTCCAGCAAGTGGGTTCATCACGTACAACCTCTCCTTCACACAGCATCTCCGGCACTGCCGAAAAAAATGCCTTGTAGCGTGGAATATACTTCATGAGCTCTCTAAAAGAAACGCATATCATTAAACAAAAGTGAGGTTTCACCGAACTGTGATTATAAAACTTATTTAAAAAGAGACTGAAAAAAAAAAAAAAAACTTTAACAAGGTGAAGTTTACATTTGACCATTTGAAATTTTGGAAAATAAGGGGCCCCTAGACTCAGATTTATGTATTTTTATAGAAAGCCATATTTAAATCATAATTTCAAAGTTCTTGTATTTCCCAGGCTGATGTCTTTGTACTCTAGAAATGAAAAATGAAAAATGTATAGGCTGATGTAAGCTAAAATTCAAAACTGCATCTACATTAACAAATCTATTATTATCAGAATTGGAAATTATAGCTAAACAATCTACTTGTAAAATTGGATTTAAAAAAACATACATCTTAGACTAGAATAAACACATGCACACACACGTATACACACATTCATCTATCTTTGTGAGGACCTTCCATCGACATAATGCTAGAAGAATATTAGAAGTAAAACTAGAACTGAAAGAAAAACATATGAACTTCATATGAAAATATCCAGTAGAAGGATTGGTAAATCATTAGAGGGCTCTGAAAAATGAATGACTCACATGTTGAATAACAGATGAGTTGTGACATCATATTACAATCATGTGATTTCCAGAGGTGAGTGGGAAGTAACTGATTTACAGGCAGCTACATCTGTATCTGCTACAGGCAGATACAGGCAGTGCTAATGGAGAAATATATCTACTCATTTAAAGTAGATGCATGCAAAATATAATTCACCATATATAAAGGAAGGGGTTAAATTAGATTTTAATTGCCAATGTATATTGTCTGTGTGTGTATGTGTGTGCTTACCGAGCAATCTGTTTTAGACTTCTATCTTTATTGTGTTTGGTGAGTTTCAGAGGGAGTGAGCTGATCAGCCCACCACACAAGTTTGTGGAGAAGTCCAGGGAAGATGAGGCAAGCAGGATGAGAGTGAGTTGTGAGAAAACAAAAAGTCACAGAACAGACAAAAGAGGAGGGAAAGGGATAAAAAAAAAAAAAATTAAAAAAAAAAATCATGATCCTGTGAGAAAAGTCAGACATGCACATGCAAATTCAAACCTATTATGTGACGTTGCACTAAAAAACAACCAGGCTGTACACCACTTTGGGAAACAGTACCATCAACCCTCTCTCGCTCTCTCTCCCTCCCTCCCTCCCTCCCTCCCTCCCTCTCTCTCTCTCTCTCTCTCTCTCTCTCTCTCTCTCAATGCATGTTTGTATAGTAGTGTTTGTTTTTTCCTTTTCCTGCTGAGGTGATCAGTGCTATGTGACTATTGTGGTGTATTCACAAATAAGTCAGGTGACTATAAAAAAGGTTCCATTAAAGTAAAAACAATCTAGATTTTACTACATTTTGTTCCCCATCCATATGGTTTATGGTTTGGTGATGCACAGAAATCTGTTGCTGAATGACCAGACCGCTACAGTTTTGTAAATTGAAAAAGACTAAACAAAGTGAATGTCATTTGTGTCAAGCTTTGTTGGCAGACCACTGTGTTAAAGCAGCACAACAAAGCAGCAAGAGGGGGAAAAAAGTGTTGCTGTTTGCCATTCAGGCAAATGATTTATTTGTTCTTTACTTTTTTTGATGAATGGTACATTCTAGGACACTTTATTTAGTAGTTATATTTAAAGTATCTCGTTTGGTTTAATGATGAAAACATTTCACATTGTGTTAAAAGACAGAATTAACAGACAAGATACTTGTCATATCACAGCAAACCAGCAACTCCATTTCCCAGAATACACCAACAACTACAAAAATGGCCAAAGAGGACTATACTTCCCACACACACACATACACATACATACACACACATACGTACACCCCAGACACCCCTCCCCCCCCATCCCCCAACACACACACACACTTGTTTACCTTCTCTGGAGTTCTAATCACACACACCTGTTTCCAATCTCACACACATTCACTTCAAGTTTAAAAGAGACTGTTCAAACAAACGTCAGAGTTACACATGTAACCCTGTTCCCTGAGAAGGGAACGAGACGTTGCATTTAGCATAACAGTATGGGAAGCGCCTTGCGCATGTGACCGGTATCTGAAGCTCATGTAAAATCATGCCCCTACTTATAGGCCTTCCATGAACAGGTGACGTGGCAATTAAGCGCGTTGCATGATATATATATATATATATATATATATATATATATATATATATATATATATATATATATGGCACCTGTGAACCACGCCGCCAGCCTCTATTATCTGAAGCGAAGGCAATTCACAGGCTTGCTCTGGTATGACAGAGCTATGCAATGTGTCATTCCCTTATCCCTTATCACTCCGTTATACCGAGGGTATGGCCTGTTCAAAAAGATCCAATCCTGAGGGTCACTGCAACACACTCAAGCACGGGGTGGAATGAATATCCAGGCTGTAATAATGAAAGAATGTGTGTGGCGTAGACCATCCTGCAGCAGCACACACATCCTGCAAGGATACCTCGTTGGACAAAGCCTTCGAGGAGACAACCGCCCTAGTGGAATGAGCTCTTATGCCCAGAGGCGTGGTGAGACCACGCGCCTCGTTAGCCATAGAGATTGTTTCCACTATCCAATTAGAGATGCGCTACTTTGACACAGCATCACCTTTACTGTCGCCGCCAAAGCAGACCAGCAGCTGCTCCGACTTACGCCACTGGCCGGAGCGGTGGACGTAAGTACAGAGAGCCCTTACTGGACACAGCAGGTGCATCCTCTCTTGTTCTGGTGTTAGGAATGGAGGAGGGCAGAAAGCCTGCATCACCACAGGGTGGGCAGCCGATGTAGGCACTTTAGGAATGTAATCCGGCCTAGGATACAGGAAGGCCTTGGCTAATCCAGGGGAAAAGTCAAGGCAGGAAGGGGCAACAGAGAGAGCTTGTAGACCTCCCACTCGCTTGAGAGATGTCAGGGCCAGTAGAAGAGCTACCTTTATAGTCAGAAGCTTCTCTGAGGCTGACTCTAAGGGCTCAAATGGGGCCCCTGACAGACCTTTCAAGACCACAGAAAGTTCCCAGGAAGGTATGCACGGCCTACAGATGGGCCTCAGCCGTCTGATACCATGCATGAACCTTGAAGTTAGAGGATGTTGCCCCACAGAGGCTCCACCAACCAGGGCGTGGCTGGCCAAAACAGTGGCCACGTAACCCTGATTGTAGAAGGAGCCAACCCTGCTGAGAAACGTTCTTGTAAGAACTCCAGGACTGTAGCTATTGCGCAGTTCACTGGGTCTAGCTGACGTTCTTCACACCACAACACAAAAAGCTGCCACTTGAGCGCTTACAATTTCCTTGTGGATGGTGCTCTAGCGTTTAACATGGTCTCTGCAACCTCAGTTGTGAGACCAGAATCTATGAGCTGGTGCCCCTCAGGGGCCAGACCCACAGTTTCCATAGTTCCATAGAGTGATAAATCAGCCCTCCGGCTTGAGACAGTAGATCCCTGCAGATGGAAATCTCCCAAGGAGTACCGTCGAGCAAGGAAATTATCTCCGAGAAGCATATTTGAGCTGGCCAATGAGGTGCTACTAGCAGCAGACATAGACGGTGTTGGCGAATTCGGTAGAACTTGTGAGAACAAAGCAATCGGGGGAAGGGCATATAGACGTGACCTCGGCCATGTGTGCACCATGGCGTCCAGCCCCAATGGTGCGGGAGGAGTGAGGGCGAACCACAGCGGGTAGTGAGTTGTCTCCTCAGAGGCGAACACATCCACTTCCGCTTGTCCGAACCTCTGCCAATGGACTCCACCACTTGTGAGTGGAGCCTCCAACCCCCGGGCCTCAGCCCCTGCCTCAGCAGGATGTCGGCCCCTACATTCCGGCTGCCCAGTATGTACATTACACTCACTGACAAGGACTTTCCCTCTGCCCAGAGAAGGATTAGTTGTGCCTGCCTGAACAGGGGGCATGAACGTAACCCTCCCTGGTGGTTGATATATAAGACCACCACTGTGTTTTCTGACACAACTAGCACATTGTGACCTCTCAACTGAGGAAAAAAGAATTTCAGTGCTAGGAATGCGGCCCACATCTCTAGGAGATTTATATGCCACTCCAGATGACGGCCACTCCAAAGACCGTGAGCTGGACAGCATTTTAAGACTGCACCCCAGCCCGTGACGGATGCGTCGGTCATTACCGTCTTGTGGTAAGGAGACGCCCCTAGAGTGTGGCCCGAGGCTAGAAACTGCGGGGACCTCCAAATACTCAGAACACGTAGGCATCGGCACGTGTCACTGATTATACTCAGAGGATGAAATCCCCGACATTTCAGCCAACAGTGAAACGGTCTCATGTGCAATAGGCCCAACGGAATGACGTTGGCTGCTGCTGCCATAAGGCCCAACAGTCTCTCATAGAGACTGGAGGGGATGCCCAGACCTAGCTTTATCTTGCTCAAAGTTGATAGGATCGATCTTACATGTGTTGGGGATAGAAACGCCCTCATCGTAGTAGAATCCCATATAACCCCTAGAAAAGTTGTCCTCTGCAGTGGAGAAAGCCTACTTTTCTTGAGGTTCAAACTGAGCCCCAAGCTCCTCCTTTGGGTGAGAACAACATCTCGATGTTGAACCACCTGTTCCCTGGATCGTGCTAGAATTGACTAGTCATCCAGGTAGTTTAGTACACGGATGCCCTGGAGTCGCAAGGGAGCCAGAGCCGCATCCATGCACTTTGTGAATGTGCAAGGGGATAAAGCTAGCCCGAAGGGAAGAACCCGAAATTGGTATGTGTTGTCTCCAAACGCAAACCTCAGGAACTTCCTGTGGCTGGGCGATATTCCTATGTGGAAATATGCATCTTTTAGATCTATCGTCACAAACCAGTCCTCGAACTGAATCTGTGGCATGATAAGTTTGACCATCAGCATCTTGAACCTGTATGTCCGAAGAGTATGGTTCAGATGATGCAGATCTAAAATTAGCCGCATACTCCCAACTTTTTTGCGGACCAGGAAATAACAGCTGTAAAAACCTCCCTCCCTTAGGGAACGGGGTACATGTTCTATGGCCTCATTGTCCAAAAGGGAACTTACTTCCTGCGCTAACGTCGGCTCTGATCTGTGCTGACTACTGTGGTGAGCACACCTCTGAACCAGGGGGGGGGTCGAGGTATGAACTGGACCTGGTAACCCTTTTCTACGGTAGACAGAACCCAGGGAGATACATTTGGCAGTAGTTACCATGCTGCCCAATGTTCTTTTAGTGAGGTTAACTATTCCACATTCTATTGGAGGGAAAGCATCAGATTTTCATTGCCCTGTGACAGCTCGCTGACCAGAGAACACTGAAAACTTGGGGACTACCTTGGCTAGGGGAGGCCCTACAGTAGCACTGGGGGCTACCTGCTCTAACAACCTCATGTCCCCTGATACGTCCCTCCACAACCCCTCAGGACCACTCTTGTTTGCCTGCTTGGCTTTTATGACCATTTTCAGATCAGGCCTAGTAGCAGACCACGACTGTGGCCGCCCGGTTCCCCTGGCCGTCTGCAGGAGTTGGCAGGCTGCCATACTCGCCTTCTGGGTCTCCGTCGCACTAGTGCTGGCTGGGTGAGCTCGAGACAACAGGGAAGGAATTGGCTTTTTTGAATGCCGCCATATGTCAAGCTCACTCAGCAGGTCTGCTTGGTAGGCCTGCAATACTGTCATTGTCTGCAGTGACCCACAAGCAAGACTATTACTGCATAGGCTTGCCCACCAATGCCAGGCTGACCTTACCTGGTGGGTGGTTTGGATGGCAAAGCCAGCCCCCATAATTACCTGCTGTCGATGGAGAGAGGTAGCTCACAAGCACCTCCTCCACCTTCAGCATAGCTAAATAGCCATGCCGTTCATTCCCCACAATGGCCGAATAATCCAACATCGTGGGGTTATAAATATGGCTTATGTATGGATTTCCCCCAGAAGCCTAATATTTTGTCATGCACTTCTGGAAGAAAGGGGATTTTCTGCAATGTGAGGAATTTACTTCCACTGGAGAGAAAAAGGCTCATCCAGCCTTAGTAATCTCTTCAAGCAGCTCTTTATATGCTGCTCTCAGTTTTTAGCACATCCTTCTGGCTCCTCGGAGTCAGAGAGGAATTATTACTATTATTTTTGTGTGTGTGTGTGTGTGTTTTTTTTCCCACTTTTTTTCCCTTTTGGCTTTCCATAGCGGAAGGAGGAGTCGCCAAAATCTCCAAAATCCAGCAGAGAGCCGAACCCAGAAGACAGAGCAAGAGGTAGAGCAGCGCTCATCTCCGGCTCCTCTTCCGGATCCATAAGAGATCCCCCGAACCTGAGATGGTTAGCTGCCTTGGCAGCAGCCGGCCCAGATCCGCGAGGCTCTGAAACCCAACTCGCTTCGGCTTCCAAGAAGAGCGCGAGTCGCGAGCCGAGCTGCTTAATGTAGACATTACCATGTGCAGTCTCTCGAGGCCTCCATCGCATGCTACACTCCTAAACACTTCACACAGAAAGTGTGCACTACTCCCATGTTGAAACGGGAGCAGGTGTAACACACTTCCTGAATTTTTTCTGGCTCATTACTTCCCTCTCTTTTCTTTTCTTTTCTTTTTTTCTAAAAAAGGGATAGAAAAGTTTAGAGATTTTGAGAAAATAGAGAGTAGAAATGAAGCATTTTTTGTCACACAAACAACAGACATGCAGTCTCGCTGAAGATAATAATTCTGGCGGCGTGGATCACAGGTGCCATATATATATCCTGCGACGCACTTAATTGCCACGTCACCTGATCATGGGAGGCCTATTAGTAGAGGCATGATTTTACACAAGCTTCAGATACCGGTCACATGCGCAAGGCGCTTCCCATACTGTTATGCTAAATGCAACGTCGAAGCTCCCTTTGAAAGGGAACAATCCTTGTAAAATATACGAGGAAAAGATAACCATTTCCTTCGGCAGTGCCCTCTCAAGTCTCGTCGGAACACTGGGGATGCCAAACCCGACTCTCAAAGGGTGAGTCCATCCCAGTTATCTCAGTTAGTTTCTCAGCCAGAACTCGTTCTACCAGTCATGGCTGAATCCTCAGGGGTGTCTTTTGTTCAAGAAGCATTGATTGACTCCAGAGCGGCAGGGAATGTCATCGATCAAGACACATTGAATTAGTTCAACATCCCCATTCATCCATTACTACAGCCACAGAAGATCCAAGCCATTGATGGAGCTCCAATTGGGGGACGGTTTACCTTGCATTGCACAGAGCCTTCAAGCCAGTGCACTCCACAGAGAGACCATCATCCTCTATGTCACAGTCTCATCTCATCCCATCATCCTAGGTCTCCCCAGGTTCGAACAACATAACCCACGTATCTCATGGACTAACAAATCGCACACTGGTCTCCTCACTGCCTTGCACACTGTCTACCAACCCCAGTAGTACCACTGGTGGCTACATCCATCGAAAGCTCTAACCAACCCCTTCCAGTTCAAGTTCCACCCGACTATCAGGACCTCTTGGAGGTTTTCAGCAAAAAGAAAGCCAGTGGACTACCACCACACTGACTGTATGACTGTGCTATTGAGCTGCTTCCTGAAGCCAGTCCACCTTGAGGGCAGGTATATCCCCTATCTCAGACGGAACAACGAGCAATGGAGGAATATATTCAAGAGGCACTCCAGCAAGGTAAATAACCCATATGTTTCAAGAAGACTATGATATCAATACCAATAGGGTTAAAAAAAGAGCTCATCTACCTTACTATTATGTTAAAAAAAAAAAAAAAAAGGCTATTCCACTTACCAATAGCTCAAGAACCAGGGCGTTTCAACTTACACATAGAATCAAAACCAGGGGTTTTCAAATTACACATAGAATCAAAACCAAGGGATTTCAAATTACACCTAGAATCAAAACCAAGGGATTTCAAATTACACATAGAATCAAAACCAAGGGATTTGAATTACCCATAGAATCAAAAGCGGAGAGACAAAACAATCTAGAGTGACCTTGGTCTTACTATTATCTCGCGGGGGGGCAGCTTGACTCAGCCACCCTTATAAATGGCTCCTCATGGTTTTCTCTTAAAATTAAGGCCTTCCTTGCGAGCCTGCATTTCTAGTTTATAATTTATTTTCATATTTGCTCTATATCTCTATTTTATATATAGTTATACTGCTTGAAAAACGGTTTACTGTACTTCCTACTTCATAATATCATTATATTACCCTTCTACTGTCCCACATATCCTATTATTCTGGGTTTTTTTTTATAAAGAGTATATATATATTATTATTATAAGCTATTACTCTTATAATATCTTAATATTCCTTTTTATTATTCTAATAAAGTTATAGTAGTATGTGTGTGAGAGAGAGAGTGTGTGTGTGTGTGTGTGTGTGTGTGTGTGTTAGCACTCCTCAGCTCATATACTTCTTTTTGACTTTTTGACTAATAAACCATAGTGTATTACTCTTAAAGATCTAAGATCTTTAAAGTGTGAATCCAATTCAATATTCAATATCAGTCAATATCCGCCTCACACCACTTCTGTGTGTCTTGGTGCCCGTCTTTTCTTCTTATCCCCTTTACTGGATACTAGGTCTCCCTCATGTTTATTTTATGACATTTTTTATCCACAACAGTACATCAGACCCTCTTTATCCCCTGCTTCAGCAGGTTTCTTCTTTGTGTAGAAAAAGGGAGGTGGTCTCAGGCCATGCATAGATTACTGGGGCCTCAACCAATGTTCCATTATGTATCGCGATCCTCTGCCTCTAGTTCCAGCAGTCATAGAACAACTCAGATCAGCTACTATCTTCACGAAGGTGGATCTTCACAATGCATACAACCTGGTCCATA
Organism: Ictalurus punctatus; assembly: GCF_001660625.3. Taxonomy (NCBI): domain Eukaryota; kingdom Metazoa; phylum Chordata; class Actinopteri; order Siluriformes; family Ictaluridae; genus Ictalurus; species Ictalurus punctatus. Next base: position 15,766,242 of record NC_030435.2, read on the forward strand.
TCCGAGAGGGAGATGAGTGGAAAACTGCCTTCAGTACCACCTTGGGCCACTATGAATACTTGGTCATGCTGTATGGGCTCTCTAGCACCCTCTCAGTGTTCCATTGTTTCATAAATGATGTCCTAAGGGACCTGCTGGGCTGCAGTGTAATCACCTACATAGACAACCTTATGATATATTCAATATCCCCTGGAGAACATGTCCACCAGGTCCGTCAAGTCTTACAAAAACTCCTTCAACACCAGCTCTACATTAAAGCAGAGAAGTGCGAATTCAACTAGCACACCTGCTCATTCCTGGGCTACATCATCAGCCCTGAGGGGGTCACCATGGACCAAGGGAAGGTACAGGCAGTGGTGGAGTGGCCCACTCCATGAACAATCAGGGATTTATAATGATTTCTGGGCTTCGCCAACTTCTACCAATGTTTTATCAGAGGTTTCAGCTCCATTGCTCACCCCCTTTAATGTCCCTGCTGAGAGGGAGGCCCAAATGATTGCCCTGGAATCCAGCCACCAATTCTGTTATGGGAGAAGTACTGGTGGCCCATCATGCTAAGGGATGTGCACCACATACTGTCCTCCTGCTCTACGTGTGCCCAATCAAAGGTTCCCCAAACACTGCCTGCCAGCATGCTCAATCCCCTACCCGTGCCTGAACGCCCATGGTCCCACCTTTCCATTGACTTCATCACTGACCTACCAGATTCCCAAGGTAACACGACCATCTTAGTGGCCGCAGACCGGTTTTCCAAGTCGCTGCATTTAATTCCACTACCGACCATCCCATCTGCCTTTACAGTGGCCGATTTGCTGTTCCAGCATGTATTCAGGTACTTTGGGATCCAGAGGAGATCATCAGTGATCGTGGACCACAATTCACGTCTCGGGTCCAGTTTCATGGAGAAGATGGGGATCACCATCAATCTCACCTCAGGCTACCACCCACAAGCGAATGGTCAAGTGGAATGAGCCAACCAGGAGATAGGATGGTTGCTCCATACATTCTGTGCATCTAACCCCGAGGACTGGTCCAGATTCCTCACCTGGGCCGAGTACGCTCAGAACTTCCTACTTCAATCAGCCACATGCCTCACCCCATTTCAGTGTGTTTTAGGCTATCAGCCACCTCTGTTTCCATGGAATGCCAACCCCATGACTCCCCGTCCGCAGACCAATGGTTCCAAAGGAGTGAACAAGTTTGGGCAAGTAGGCACCAACATCTTGTACAAACCTCACGCACCTACAAGCAAAAGGGTGATCGTCATTGCAGTAAACACCCCCAGTACCAGCCTGGTGACAGTCTGGCTTTCCACCTAAGACCTCAAACAATTACATGCTTGCAGAAAGCTTACCCCAAGATACATCAGACCATTCAAAGTCATCAAACAAATCAGTGAAGTCACTTACAAGCTGGATTTACCTCGACACAACCACATCGCTCCACTGTCTCATGACTCAAACCAGTTATCCCTGTACAACTAGCTACAGATGTGGCCCTCGACACCCCTCCTGCCCCACTGGATATCGACGGCCAACCTGCATACCTGATAAAGAACATCCTAAACTCTCGGCACAGGAGGGGTAAACTAGAATACTTGATTGAATGGGAGGGATATGGACCAGAAGAACACTGTTGGGGGGGGGGGGGGGGGTCTCTGTCATATCACAACAACTACAGACATGGCCGAAAAGGACTACACTTTCCACACACACACTTGTTCACCTTCTCCGGAGTTCTAATCGCATCAGTGCAAGTACAACATACAGTATCTCACAAAAGTGAGTACACCCCTCACATTTTTGTAACTTTTTGATTATATCTTTTCATGTGACAACACTGAAGAAATGACACTTTGCTACAATGTAAAGTAGTGAGTGTACAGCTTATATAACAGTGTAAATTTGCTGTCCTCTCAAAATAACTCAACACACAGTCATTAATGTCTAAACCGCTGGCAACAAAAGTGAGTACACCTTTAAGTGAAAATGTCCAAATTGGGCCCAAAGTGTCAATATTTTGTGTGGCCACCATTATTTTCTAGCACTGTCTTAACCCTCTTGGGCATGGAGTTCACCAGAGCTTCTCAGGTTACCACTGGAATCCTCTTCCACTCCTCTATGATGACATCAGGAAGCTGGTGGATGTTAGAGACCTTGTGCTCCTCCACCTTCCATTTGAGGATGCCCCACAGATGCTCAATAGGATTTAGTCCATCACCTTCACCCTCAGCTACTTTAGCAAGGCAGTGGTCGTCTTTGAGGTGTGTTTGGGGTCGTAATCATGCTGGAATACCGCCCTGCGGCCCAGTCTCCGAAGGGAGGGGATCATGCTCTGCTTCAGTTTGTCACAGTACATGTTGGTATTCATGGTTCCCTCAATGAACTGTAGCTCCCCTGTGCCGGCAGCACTCATGCAGCCCCATACCATGACACTCCCACCACCATGCTTGACTGTAGGCAAGACACACTTGTCTTTGTACTCCTCACCTGGTTGCAGCCAAACAGCTTGACACCATCTGAACCAAATAAGTTTATCTTCGTCTCATCAGACCACAGGACATGGTTCCAGTAATCCATGTCCTTAGTCTGTTTGTCTTCAGCAAACTGTTTGCAGGCTTTCTTGTGCATCATCTTTAGAAGAGGCCTCCTTCTGGGATGACAGCCATGCAGACCAATTTGATGCAGTGTGCGGCGTATGGTCTTAGTACTGACAGGCTGACCCCCACCCCTTCAACCTCTGCAGCAATGCTGGCAGCACTCATACATCTATTTCCCAAAGACAACCTCTGGATATGACGCTGAGCACGTGCACTACAACTTCCATGGTCAACCATGGCGAGGCCTGTTCTGAGTGGAACCTGTCCTGTTAAACCACTGTATGGTCTTGGCCACCGTGCTGCAGCTCAGTGTCAGGGTCTTGGCAATCTTCTTATAGCCGAGGCCATCTTTATGTAGAGCAACAATACTTTTTTCAGATCCTCAGAGAGTTCTTTGCCATGAAGTGCCATGTTGAACTTCCAGTGACCAGTATGAGGGAGTGTGAGAGCGATGACACCAAATTTAACACACCTGCTCCCCATTGGCACCTGAGACCTTGTAACACTAACAAGTCACATGACACCGGGGAGGGAAAATGGCTAATTGTGCGCAATTTGGACATTTTCACTTTGGGGTGTACTCACTTTTGTTGCCAGCGGTTTAGACATTAACGGTTGTGTGTTGAGTTATTTTGAGGGGACAGCAAATTTACACTGTTATACAAGCTGTACACTTCACTACTTTACATTGTAGCAAAGTGTCATTTCTTCAGTGTTGTCACATGAAAAGATATAATTGAATATTTACAAAAATGTGAGGGGTGTACTCACTTTTGTGAGATACTGTATGTTGTACTTGCACTGATTGTGTCAGTTGTGTCAGTTGCTTGCACTGATTGTATCATGCTTAGATTGGATTCAGCCAAGTGACTTTAATGAAAGTAACTGCTAAATCAATAAATGTAAATAAAGTAAATGAAATAGACATAGTCTATTTTACTCTACTATCCAAATCTAATTGTACTACTTAGATTTGGCACTTTTCAGCAGCTCAGAAATGCCAACTGCAAAGCTTGTGTAATCTTTTATTTCCTTCATGGGTCTAACTGTTTTCTCCCTGGCTTCTGCTGAGCGGAATAAAAGAATCCAAACAGGAAGTGCCTCTTCCATCTCCTGCTGATGCTTTCATTCAGGCTTTGAATGAACCACAGTGCCAAGTACAACACACTGTCTGCCTGCTTGGTGCAATATGGATCTGTAGCACTGCCACTCTAAGAGAGAGTGCCTTGGTAAAATTGCTTAACAGTAACATTGGTGCAGTTCATTTTCTAGCTCACTTATACTGAAGACTGTGAGCAAGTAATGTGAGATATTTATTCACTGACTGGCACAGATACTGCTATCACAAGAAAAAATCAAGTAAACATTTCTATTGATTCACCTGGGATAAGTTTCCACATTGGATCCTATAATGGTTATGTTAAAAAATGTAAATTTGTCATCAGTGTTAGATTTCTGTGATTGTCAAAAAATGCTACCAGCTATAATTAATAGTGGTATAAAAGCAGTCAAAATTGATCCAAGGGATGTTTATGATTTGCTTGATTTTGCCCCTAATACTTTTAAAATATTCCTTACAAGAGATTTTATGTGGAAAAAGGTCATCTGACATTCCTTACCAATTACTTACTGGTGGCTACATAGTGCACCGACAGAAAATTAAAGTGGCACTGTTGTTGTGTGTGCTCAAATGAGATCATGACTCAAATTTAACTTTTTAAATCCATGGATATGCATTAGTATGGGCAATGTAAGACTAGATAAGGCTTTATAAGGGGTGTCTAACCTGCGTAGATGGGATAATCTTCCAGGCTGTTTCATGACATTAGAGTCTGATTGGTTGGCCATGGGTTCTGGGGCAAGTGTTACTGTGGGAATCATCTTAGCAGTGGTGGGGTGAGTACTTTGGGCCTCAGCCACGGACTCGCCACACACTTTATCCACCTGAGGAAAAGAAACAGAGAGAAGGATATTAAATTTGGGTGGACACATTGATATTAGATTACCTAAGAGGGAATGGTTGGTGTGCACTCTGAAAATATGTGTTGCAGCCTGGGAAAACCCAGGAAAATTGAACGTTTGGTTACCCCAAAAGTGAGAAGATTGCCTTTAACAATTCAGTGCATTTAAAGACTGCAATTCCACTGAAAGACACTATGTTGATAGTCTAAAATTAACTGCAATATATATCAGTATATTGGTTCAATCTGTATTTAATTTAACACATAATAAAAATAGGACCATAAGATATTGTTTATTTGTTTATACCTTTATGCACAGCCTACATGTGGTTTTATATGTTCCTTAATGTCCCCTTTTAGTACCCATACTAATGATCTGAAAGAGACTCTTTTCCTTTTTTTTTACATTTAGTGTTACAACCAGGAACTAAAATGATTTTATTGAGGAAACTCTCAATATGAACATGCTTCACTGTAAGGAATAGTGTTCTTGGGGTGATAAGCAGAGTTGGGTTGAGACCAAACATAAGGCGTTGTGACAAGGCCAAAAAGAAATATTTTCATTTAGTCAGACTGGAGGACATTTTCCACATGTTTGCTGAACCTCCAGCATGTGTTTTGGCAAACTCCAAATTGGATTTCATATGGCTTGACACTCTTCCGAAAGCCTGTCTTTGTGAAGTGTCTGGGCTATAGTTGTCCTGTGAACAGCTTCTCCCTTCTGAAGTGTGGATCTCTTTAGCAATCTCATTAGAGTTAGCCTTGGCCTCTTGGATCCTTACCCAGTCAGTGACTAAGTGGATGGCCTCCATTAGGTAGAGTCACAGTTGAGCCATATTCTTTTAGGGATTTTATTCATTTAGCAGGATGATTGTGAGTTATTTTTAGAACTAAACTGTCATTGATACTTTTTCCTGAAGTTTCCCCTCGATTTGTTTTGATGGCTTCCGGGTCTACATTATGCTGTTTGTTTACTATGTTCTCTATCAAGTGTCTGTGGCCCCCTAGGAACAGGTGAATTTATATTGATATTCCCTGACAATTTAATTTCACACAAGTGGATTCTATTCAACTAATTACGTGTTGGCAACTGACTGTGCCAGATCTAATTTACAAATTCACACCAATAGGTCCAAAAGGTAACTAAGGAGAGAGAGAAAATCAGACGGAGCTGTTAAAACATTCTGCTTTCCTATTAATGCTTGGATATTGGACAGATTGGACATGTCCAACCATCACCAACAAATCTTTTATGCTTATGGACCCATCTACTGCACTATTTACCTTCACTGGTTCCAATTTATTGAGCAGGAAACACATCCTGTACCACCATCACTAATCAACCATAATCATACATGTTAATTTTCAAGATCCAGAATCTGACCTATAAATTAAGATAGTTCAAAGCCATATCAATTTCATTGTGCAATAAATTGTGACAACACTTTAAACCCTCTTTCAGCTACTTAACACTGCTTCTGACAACTGTTGAGGAGCCACACGCAACTGTAAATATATCAGCAACTTTTAAATCTACCAGACGCCCAAATCCCCTCTTCTCTCAGCCCCTAAACCTTTGGTCGCATGACCACCATTCAAGAACATTACAGATTTGTGAGAAACGCTAGTGTGCTTTTGAATACTTTTGCATTGTGTGTCTTGGCAGAGTCTTGCCAACTGGAATTTGAGAGAAGAATTATCAAGACTGAGACAGAGAGAGTTCAAGCTAAGGTGACAGTGGTTAGATATCAAGATAGATAGTCTCTAGCTAGCTCAGTCACACTAATAGAATTTAGACCTAGCAATGCATTCACACACACACACACACACACACACACACACACACACACACACACACACACACACACACACACACACACACACCGTGGTGCAGCATTGTATGACCAAAAACAATGTTACAGTACATGAACTAAGAAGTTACCTTGCAGTGTAAAGAAAAGACATAAGATATAAAATATAAAGAGAATGGAAATTTGATTGCATCTTTATGTTAAATGTTACTTGAATTGGCTTTGGATCCACTGTGATCCTGAACAGAAGAAAGCTGTTACTGAAAATGAATGAATGAATGAAGTCAAACCACCACACAAATGTTTATTAATATAATTTATAATAACAACAACAACAACAACAACAACAATAATAATAATAATAATGATAATAATCATAATAATAATAATAATACTAATAATAATTATTATTATTATTATTATTAATAATAATAATTGAGGAATTGAGGCTTATAAACCAAACATTTTGATACTTCTTCTAGATGGTTCATCAAATTGATGCCAAATTTGGTCAGCATGATTTCAAGATATCCATGATGCAAAATTGTGAAGGAACTTTTCATATTTGTTGTGATGTTGAGGCAATACGTTATGATGCTCAAACAGGATGTGTGGCATATTTCCACTGTAAATTATGTAATGAAACCTACTGCTCAAGCAATAAAAACTTTTCAGTAATCAGATTTTTTCATTTACATATTCATTTACCGTCAGTGTAATTCCAATTTGCAGAATGCTCTGGTGCTCAAAGTTCAAATGTACAGTATGTTCAGTTATGCGGCATATCGGCATGCCAGCAATTGCTCATGAAACGGGCACCCTGGTGCTTTGTCCCATCAATCACTGCTTGCAACTATATTTACTACTATACTTGCAGTTTTAGGACATTTATAGCCAAGGAAATTTACAGGCAGTATACACACATGTATTTAACTACACATCGATAAACATCTTACACACACACACACACACACACACACACAGCTCTAGCAACTGATCAATACAACCTCATCTGACTGAAAGCTTTCAGACTCATAAAAAGACCTCCAATCTTTCAGTCACAATGTCTGTTTGGACAAGCACATAAACTAAAACTTAATTACAATCAGTTTATCTATACTGAGAGTGAAATTAGGGTTAATCGTTAGGGCTCCCCGATAACCAAGGATAAAACTCAAGCATGACGTCATACAGTATCTCACAAAAGTGAGTATACCCCTCAAATTTTTTCAATATTTGTAAATTTGTAAATATTTGATTATATCTTTTCATGAGACAACACTGAAGAAATGACACTTTGCTACAATGTAAAGTAGTGAATGTACAGTTTGTGTAACAGTGTAAATTTACTGTCTGCTCAAAATAACTCAACACACAGCCATTAATGTCTAAACTGCTGGCAACAAAAGTGAGTACACCCCTAAGTGAAAATGTCCAGATTGGGCCCAATTAGCCATTTTCCATGGAAGTGTCAGAATGTGCATAGACTACAAAAAAATGAATTGTTGAACCATTCCAGATCAGTATACCACTCCCTGCATTGATGATGCACTTGACTGCTTGTCAGGGAGCAAGTTGTTTTCAGTCTTAGACTTGCGAAGTGGATATTACCAGATTGTAATGTCAGAAGCTGATAAGGAGAAAAAAGCCTTCATCTGCCCACTAGGGTTTTATCAGGTTGAAAGAATGCTGCAGGGCATCACTTGAGCCCCTGTGACGTTCCAATGAATGATGGAGCGAGCAGTGGGTGACATGAACCTTCTTCAGGTACTGGTTTACCTAGATGACCTAATAGTCTTTGGAAAGTCATTGGAGGAACATGAAGAGATGTCTCCAGTCTCAAGGTGCTGGAGACTGGAGGAGGTAGGACTAAAGCTCTCTCTGGACAAATGCCAGTTTTGCCAACCCAAGGTGAAATATGTGGGGCATATAGTATCGGCAGAGGGCATTGGTACAGATCCCGGAAAAGCTGAGGCTTTCACCGACTGGCCTCGGCTCACTGATCTGAAGATTTTGAGGTCTTTCCTGGGATTCTGTGGATATTATCAGAGGTTTATAGCCAACTATTCAGCTATTGTCAGACCCCTCACAGAACTCACTAAAGGTATGCAGTGGCATCCAGTGCCTCACCAATGCGCCAGTGTTAGCTTTTGCAGATCCCAACAAGCCTTACTTTCTCCACACCGATGCAAGCTTAAAAGGGCTCGGTGCTGTACTTTATCAAGAACACCTAGAAGGACTAAGGCCAGTGGCGTTTGCCAGCAGAAAAGTGAGTGACACTAGACAGCGTTACCCAATTCACCAACTTGAATTTTTAGCACTAAAGTGGGCGGTCATGGATAAATTCCACGATTACCTATATGGAGCTAAATTTACTGTACGTACAGACAATAATCCACTTATGTATGTGCTAACGACAGCCAAGCTTAATGCAACAGGACATCGCTGGCTGGCCGCTTTAGCCACGTATGACTTTGATATTCAGTATCGGCCTGGCAAGAATAACATTGACGCTGACCTGTTATCCAGAAACATGGCTGATGAGGTGGATAGAGGAACGTGGGAGGAGATACCTCGGAGTGGAGTAAAGTCCATCTGTCAACGGGTCTGCACTACTGAGTCATCTGGTATGCCACAAAGATGCATTTTTCAGCTGGGACCCTCCGCTGAGTGCATCCCTGATGTCTATGCTTTCCCTACTCACCTTGACTTACTTTCATTGAGACAGATGTCCAAAGCTGATTTGATAGAGGCTCAGAGGAAGGATGAACACCTACGGAGAGGGATTGAAGCCTTGCAGCAAGGAAAGTGGCCCAAAGAGGAAACCACTGACCCTGAGTTGATGCTGATGAAGCGCGAGAAGGACTGCTGAGATGGACTGCTGCACTGGACGAGCAAGAAACCCTCGGGAGAGCCCGTAACTCAGCTCGTGCTGCCTGCTGAGTTCAGAGGGGTTGTTCTACACTCCTTACATGATGACATGGGTCATTTAGGACCGGAGCGGACCACAGACCTGTTAAGGAGTAGGTTCTATTGGCCCAAGATGGCTGCAGATGCTGAACAGTATGTCACAAATTTTGGAGAGTGTGTCATGCGCAAGACGCCTTACAAAAAAATTGCCCCTTTGCATCAGATTGTAAATAATGGTCCTATGGATCTGGTTTGCATTGATTTCCTATCCATGGAACCTGACTCAAAGGGGATCAGCAATGTTTTAGTGGTGATGGACCTTTTTATGAGATACACACAGGTGTTTCCTATGAAAAATCAAACGGCCCACACCATAGCCAAAATTTTGGTGGAGAAGAACTTTGTGCATTATGGTCTGCCCACCAGAATAAATTCAGACCAAGGACGAGATTTTGAGAGCAATTTGATAAGAGAGCTCTTGATGATCCTGGGGGTATGAAAATCTCGAACCACGCCCTATCATACTCAAGGAGACCCTCAGCCAGAAAGATTCAACTGCACTCTGCTTTCCATGCTTGCAAACTTAGGGCAGGATAAGAAACGTTCTTGGAGTCAACACGTGCCGTATGTAGTCCATGCATACAACAGTATGAAATGCGATGTAACGGGATACTCACCATACTTACTGATGTTCGGCAGAGAAGCCAGACTGCCAGCCAACCTGTGCTTCGGAACCTCACCTGATGGAACGGGTGACCAACACTATTTAAAGTATGTGGAGAAGTTGAAAGGAGATCTGCAAAGAGCCTATCACTTAGCCAGCCAATTGGCAGATAAGACACATAATCGAAATAAAAGAGCATATGATCAGAGGGTATGTTTCCAGAACATTGACATCGGAGACCGAGTACTACTGAGAAACCTGGGGTTTAAAGGCAAACACAAGCTTGACAGCCGCTGGAGCTGTGTGCCACATGTGGTGGTAGGAAAACTACCCAATTTACCTGTATACCGTGTAAAGCCTGAGGACGGAAAAGGTGGAGTTAGGACGTTGCACAGAGACCATCTCTTACCCATTAGTCAGTCCCTATGAATGCCGGATGGCAAAGTTCGAAAAGAGACATCAGTTAAATCCAAGACACGTTTACAGAGGAACAGACAACCAAGGGAAACAAAACCCAAAGTAAGCCAAGAGGAAGCCGATTCATCTTCAGAAGTGGAGCATGAAAGGACCTATCGATCCTACAGAGATTACCTGGATCAGCTCGTAGAGGGGAGAAGTCATGGTGAGACCGCTGCAATGGATTACAGTAACGATGAACAGGAGCTCTCTGTTCATGTGCTAAGAGAGGTGGAAGAGATATCCATCCAGGAACAGAATGATGAAGTCTCTGATCCTGAGGAGCATAATAGTCGTGATACCTATGACCCAGTGGAGGAGGATGATCAGTCAGATGACGTGGCCAGTACCAACACCACTGACTCAGCCCACTCTGAATATGAGCTAGAACTCGAAAGGTATCCCACCCCTATTAATACTCCTAAAGCTAAGACAAAGAATACCCCAAAGATAACTAGGGATCTTAGATTGAGAACTAGTTCTAAGAGGCAAGTGAAACCAGTAATTCGCCTGACTTATGATGAGCCAGGGAAAGCTAGAGATCAGCCTATTACAATTGTACATAAAGGAATTATTATTAAACTAGGATGTTAGAGTGGAATCCTAGTCAACATCCTTTCATAATTTAGTAGGTTACTGCATAGTTTAATGTCTCATGAGGACATGCAGACAGTTAGAAAGGGGAGGATATAGCGAGGTGGAAAATAGTGTCATTATTTAAATTGATTCATTCATAGAATAAGTTGTTAAATAGGTGTTTGGGAAAAATTACGGTCATAAGGAGTTTAATGCTGTAATAATATTGTGAGGTGTGTACAGGAAAAAGGGATGTAAAGGTGTAAGTTTATGTTTATGTGTTAATGGACCAATCAGGAGGGCGTTACAGGTCACCGGAAGGTCGAGAAAAAAATGGCATGAGAGGGAGGAGGGAGAAGAGCGTGCATGTGGAAGGAGTGTGAATTCGCTAGCTGCGTGGTTTTTTTTTCTTTCAAGTACCATCACTGCGAGTTAAGTGGTCGACCAGAGCACTGTATGTGACTTTAGTGGTGGAATAAGCTATCTGTGGAGAGTATAACCTTGGAGAGACGTTATATTACCGCGGAAAGAATATAATAGATAAGAGCTAGCTGTTAAGACTTGAATACTAGTGCACACGTGGACATTGCTAATAAGTTAGCGAACAGCTTACTGGAGGTGAAGAGATTGTGTTTGTCACGGAGAAAGGAGCTGTGGACTTCGCGGATGACTACTTGTGTGTGAATCTCCTTTTCTTCTTATCTTGCAACGACCCTGCGTGAGTGTGACCCCATTCTTGATCAAGGTACCATTTATTTGTTTTTGCCCTCGTGGTGAAGCAGCCATTTTTTTTGAGGCTTCTACGTACGCCAGCTACATTCAGGCCTGCAACGGGGAAATTGATACTATTATTTTGTTTGTTGTATGAGGTAATGCCGGTTTTTGTTGGTTAATCTGGGTGAATAGCCTATATCTTTTGAGTGTTGTGCACACACTTTTCTGTTGTTGTGACATTTTTAACTTCTTAAGGCATTCGGAGAACTGTACATGATGCAAAATTGAAGCTGAATGTCTAATGCCTGACTTTCATGTTAAATACTTTGTGTCTATATTAGTAAAACTGTTAAAGGTTTAGACATTGGTTTGATTACTGACTTAAAGGTTAAACATAAGTGTATACACTTTAAGTTAGTCTATTTTTCTGAGATCATAGACAGTTAATCAGTGATAAGAGATATTATCATTGTATGAGGGGATAGAGTGGACATTTCATAAAGAGTATATTTATTAATTGGATAATTATGGAATGCATGGGGAACCCAAGGCATTAGCCGAGTAACACAAAACACACAGAAGATTAAGTATTTAGTATTTCTGTTGATAAGTAGAAAAGAACTCAGGGTAGCTCCCCCAAGTAAAAGGTATTACACCAAAGGGGTGCTATACAAGCCAAAGAGAAAAGACTATTATTAAACTTCTTAACAGATATTTAAAATTGAATCTGAAAAGCTATGCAGAAAAAAAACCAGACATAATGTGTGTCAGCCTGCGAAAACCTGGTCAAACTATGATATTTTCTACTTCACTGTTTCAAACTAAAATATGTTTCTCATTTGGATGTATCTCAATCACAAGTAAGTTTTTTGCAATTTAATTCCCTGAAAATGAGAAAATTGTATCTAAAAATGTCATTCAAATTCCGCTGAAAGTTTCCCTGCTTACCTGTAACCTAATAATATACTTATCTAACAACAGTACTGCAGGATTTTTAAGAATTTTAAGTGTACAATGTGAAAAGCTGATCACTTTTGATTATCATAATTTCCATTGCTATGTATGTCATCATCTGAGGTAAAAATTCCTGAGATGAAGAAGTGGAGCCTTGTGTGTCATTTTTTCAACTGATCTAAGTTCAAGCTAACATCAATGGGAAAATAATTCCTGGTTCAATTCATGAATAGCGTTCAAAACAGTGGTATTACAAATGCAAACTTTAATACACTGAAAAAGACATACAATTTGCATTACATATATATGCAAAAAAAAAAAAAAAAAATATATATATATATATATATATATATATATATATATATATATATATATATATATATATATATATAAATTTTGTTTCACTCTGCACACGTTTTACATTTTTTCCTACATTCTTTTGAATGTCCATGGAATTAAATAAAATATTGGATGCCAGGAGTATACCGTCTACCATCATTTACACATTTGAATGACCATGTAATACGATAACAGGAAATTAAAAATTAGCTTATATGGCCATGGGAATTGTTTCGACTCAGGACAGCTGTCATTTGCTGCTACTGACAAGAAACTGTTAGATTCTGTACATAACAACGCTCACCTTTGCGTGTTTGCTGAGAGTAGGCTAATGGTTGAGTAGCAGGAATTTGGCTAGTAGTTGCTGCAAGCCTTTTATAATCTACCAGTTGGTGTGTGAGGCAGGAATTACAGAGAGGGGTTAAGGCAATGCAAACAGTATTACACCATAAGCACATCATAATGAAACTATAGCCAAATTTTCGCAAAATTATAAATCCCAGCCGGACACTTTTTTAAGGTGCAAAAAAGAGGACCTGTCTGGGAAAAAGAGGACGTATGGTCACCCTACATTTACCAATATGTTTGTTAAACTGGCTCCTTACAAAACTCTGTAGGCAGACACCAAGGCAAAGCTACGAAGTACGCTAAATAAAAAAAATTACTTTTGTGGTTGTTTTCCAGAATTCAGCTGTAGCAACTTCCGATGACTTTTTGCAGACAGCCTCACATATGCAAATAGAATCGAATGTGTTAAGTCTCTGTAGTGTGGAGTGGCTCCAACTGTGGAATGTATTGACATATTTTGCACATACCTAATGCTAAGTTAAAAAAATGCAGCTATACACAGGCAAAAATAATGAAAGACTACTGTCAAACCACAGGTCCTCTACAAACATACCAGAAAATGTTTCCAAGTGTAAAAAAAATAGTTAATGCTGCCAAAGGTTGACACGGGATTAATGGAATTTAAGACGCTTTGTGGAGGCAGCAGAAATGCTAGCAAAAAATATTCACTAGGTATTTCAACTAGATACATAGAGAGTAGTACTGCTGCAACTTTTTAAAATCAAATAGCTTTTAATTGCTAAAACAGTTGCTGAATGAGTAGTGAAGTCATGCTGATATTTAATGATATATAGTATACAATATTGTTTATTATGCAAGGAGGTAACTGCTATTACTGCTATAATTGTTTGTTTGATAGCATCATTTGACTAGCTACTAATGTATCTTTGGTGTAGTTGAGAAAACTTTACAATGTAGCTAACTACATTTTAGCTCATAAACACTTCAACATTATCTCCATAACATGTACAGTAGATATGTGGTAAGCTTAATGCGCTAACTTTTAGCAGTATCAACTATTTTCATTACATTACCATTACCTCAGTACTGGGATTTTGAGTAAAAGTACGAGACTAGTTAAAAGCTACTTTTCTTCCTCTTCTTTGCTCACACTAGTATGGCTTAATAATTAGGAAATACTTAACCATGCCTGTATAAGCTCTAAGTAGTTTCCCCAATGTATACAACAGAATGTACAGAGGCCCATCTTGCCCTTGCCCTTGGAGATGTTATGAATCAGGCTAATCAAAAATGAACTAAAACATCCTGTCTCAAACTTGACCTTGACATATGACACATGACCTTTCATAAAGATTTCATGACGCATTATGATTTTAAAATTATCTGGCCTAGCGAGTAAGTTGCAGTGAAACATGGTTGTTTAGGACATAATTTGTCCTATATATAGCCTCCATTGTTTTACATGTATCTTTTTAAGCAAAATAGCGTGTGAACACCCTTTTTTTCCAGTAAGTGAACTTTGTGTTTGGATATGTGTTTTTGGAGCTACTTGCAGAGTATGTGACAATTAAATCTACATAACCCAACACTAGGCAACACTAAACTCTCAAACTAAAACTACAGCAGTGATTGAAAGCATCTCAACATTTGACAACTTTATACATACACAGCAATTTAGAGTAGACAGGTCACCTAGTGAATGTTTTTGAGAGGAAAGAATGAACTGCAGGACTAAGAGTAAACCTACAAGGGCACAGGACATGCGAACCTGCAAGGCAATGCAATACAACCTGCTGCACCACCATGCCACCCATTATTATTTTATTTGTGGTTGATGTATGCTAAGTAGATTTGCAGATCATTCTCAAAATGTAGCTGCCATAACACCTGCAAGATATTATGGACTTCCTTACTGGTTTTGTACACTTGTGCTATGGTGATCATTCATTTCACTTAATATTAATTTGTTCTGTTCTTTGTATATCTGTATATATCTCACTGTTTATATCACCTTTTTCTCTCCCCAAACACAAGAAATGATCGTTAGCCAGTGTGTCTATTTACACAAGAAATGTTGCTATTTTAAACAACACCTCAACTAAAAAGTGATTTTTAAATGGATAACTCCTTTTGTTTATTATGATATCGATTTTTGTGTCAGATAGGTATTTGGGTAAGGCCTATTCACACAGACTTAAAATCACATTTTTAAAATTAAAACCAGAGACTTGTATAAGAAAACAATATGTTTGATGTCATGTAATAGGTTAAATGTCTGGAATCTATGCATTATGTCCAGTATGCAAATTGAAGGAATTTTTTTATCCAATGACCTTGCATGCTAGCATAAAAAAAATAAAGAAAAAATAGTGAATCTGTTATGCTGTGGGGGAATTTTTTGGTTAATTTGTTAAATTAGAGGGTTAAAGTCATCTATTTGGCCAGTGCTAAATATGATAGAGAAGAGTACAGTTAAGGCATTTTCTAGTGATTCTCTTTTGTGATGCAGTATCTATGGACACAGCATTGTTTTCTGCATATTTGATAGATATTAAACAGAAACAGAGCCTTTATTGCCACATATACAAGTATAGTACAGTCAAATAATTTTCCAGCATAGGACAAAGCAGTTACAATACCCCTTGTTTGAGGCAAGGTTACTGACCAGTGTGTGCAAAGCAGCATCAGTGAGTTTGGTCAATAAAATTTTGTCCTGTGAATTGCGCACAAGCACACACACACACACACACACACACACACACACACACACACACACACACACATGTATTTGCTAGTATGAAGCAATGAAGCAAACATGCAGAGAAACTGTCAAATATGAGGAAGAGCACTTCAGTTCTGTGAGCACACTGCAAGACATGTTATCGTTAGGGTCTTCACATTGCAAGTCAAGATGCAATTCATTGTAAATTGTTCTCATGATTCTAGCTCTGGTGATTACCATGACCATGCATGATTCATTGCTAGCAGCACTCAGACTTAACCAAAATAAACAAAATGTTAATAAGTTAAATTAAGTTAAATAAAATGACCCATGACAGACCTAAACACTGAATTTTTGAATCGAGTACCAAAAAAACATTCATACTGAAAAAAAATATATCTAATATTAATTTTAATCACTCACGGCTAGTTCTACTCCAATCTGACTTTTGTTGCATGCCACTTGATGGATGAATAAATTGTTTAGAGGATTAAAAAATTTTCTGTCTTCTTCATACCCGGAATATAAAGCGAAATTATGATAAGGATCACTTATCATAAGGATCACAGATGTTCGTTCCATGATCTTACATAAAACAATATTTTATACACTCAGAATTCAGCTGTTCTTATCCAGCCAAATGACAAAAGAGACATGAATACTTTAGAAACAATGATTCATGAATAAAGGTAATTGGTTCTTGGATTCCAAGACAAAAACATGCTCCAAAATGGAACATCTGAGAACAAATATAAGAATCATGACATCCGTTAGCTTAGCATGAGATTAAATATCACTCGAATACATACCATTCCATACTTTATCCAGTTACAAAAGTAGGAGCTTGGAAGGTACAGTAGATGTTAACTCAGCATTTGTCGTGTGTACCTGTCTACTATTCTACAAATGGATCATTTCACTCATGGTGGAACCATTTTTCCTATTCAAGTTCCTAATGGAATGGACTGTGATGGCTTTGGTTAATTATAAATTTTAAACACCACTAACCACAGTATAGTTAATGCATACATATTCCATTATTTCATACTGGCATCCTCTTTCAGTCTTGATTTAACTGCATATAATACCCTCAAAGCTAGTCTCTAGTTTGTCAGCAATTTCTATCATATGCTCTGTTTCATTTATTATCACCAACTGAACTTGCATAACATACAGTAACAGTGTGATTGGAAGCCTTTGTATGAATTTCAACAAACAAGGAGAAAGTGATGAAGTCATAAGAAAATGTACAGCCCCTTACCCTGTCCCTAATTGAGTCATGCAAATTGTTATGAATTTAAGACAGTAATTATGGCATGTTTTTTCCTGCTACAGTTGCAATAATTTTTTATTTTATTTTAAATTATTTATTTTTATAATTGTAATTAATAATTATAATTAATGAAAATATACAATTTAAGAATATTATATACTGTATATGTTGTTAGGATACTAATACCTTTTTCTACCACAATTGTTCCCTACCTGAAAGAGTTTCAAACAAGAACCTGTTTATGAAGCTAAGAATCTTTAGCTTTAAAAAGCTAAATCCCCTTTGAGGAATGTATTTTTTCTAATTGTCTGATGAATCTAACTGATCTCCCAGCTAAAATGAGACTTGAGTCCAGCCAGGACCTTAATCCACAGCCCTTTTTTTCCTCACTGGGAGTGCTCATCTCGCTCCCCCCAGTCATTGGCATCTCACTCTGTGCTCTGGGGGTATTGGGTTGCTGTGTGTGGTGATGGTCAAGGATGCATGTTTATTTATGTAAGGATCAGCTACAGAAGCATCCCGGCTTTCTCAGCCCTCTCTGGCCCCTCACTGCAGTGCATGGTGGGTATTAGACTCAGGCTTTTGTCCACTGCTGGTTTACATTCTATGCACTCAGTTGTCACCCTCTCTTGCCCTCTCTCTGATCTGCCTTCTTTCATATTCCTTCTCTCTTTTCTCTGCTATACAATGATCCTATGTGGTGGATTACAGGGGTAAAACAACAATAATCATGTCAAAGTCCACTTACTTTTTGAACTGCATGTTCTTACAGTACAAGGATCTAAAACACACATGCATGCACACACACACACACACACACACACACACACACACACACACACACACACACACACACAGAGTCCATTGGCAATGGATACTCCTGGCTGTCCTAGCTGGCCTCATAATTGTCACATTAATGCACTTGCACACATCAGTTGTGACTGAGAGGTACAAAATCATGTTATGATTGTCAAATGTGCAGCCAATATATCATTTTATTGAGGCATTTCTTTAGGATATTCACGGTTTTATCCCCTGGCCTACTGTGAAAAAAATGCTGACATCTTCTAACCTGGGTCAATAAATTTTTATAACTGTAATTAAGTGCAGACAAGTAAATGTAGGTACAGGTTTAGAGTTTTAGGAAGAGGCCTCCTGAGCAAATAACCCAAAGAAGCAGGTAGTAATCAGTAACCATGGACAGGCAGGAGGTCAGGCACGTGTGATGGCAAATGCACTGTGACAACAGATTGTGAGACTCTTGGATTGTGCTTTGGCGTTTTTAGGAGATTCTGTGAATGAGGGTGGCTCTTACTGTGTAAGGTGCTTTTGGTTCTATGTGTTGCAGAATCATTTGAAGCATAATGACTCCCTAGACAACTGGTTTTCCATCCAGAGCTTGGAAATGAATTTTAGTATGTAATGGTTGCACAGGAATCTTCAGCTGATACATACATTGGAATTTATGAAGATATTGGCCACCATGCCAAAAGTGAGAACACAGTGCTTTAATGGTGACATACAACAGCTGTGCAGAATGGTTCTTGTTCAGTAATTTCTGTTGTTCATGGACAGTGAGCTGGTGTGTCTGATCTCCATGGCTTCTGGAGAGGATATTATCTCTTCTTTTGTGATAACCAGTGTTGTATGGGATCCGGTTTTCTTCTTTTCATGAGAAGCTTGTCAAGATGAATAGCTAGTTCAATGAGTGAATCAAGTAATCAGATATAGTCTCAGCAAGCCCAATTATTGAAAGGTTAAAAAGTTTCAGGGTTAAAAGGCACTCTGCCACCTTTTTGCCATCAGTTGGGTGATCAAGCATGTTGCAGCATAACTTGATTAGAATAATGAAATGGTACAGAACTACAAAGTTTTACCTCCATTCAGCCATACTGTGATTGCCAAGTCTAGCACTTTACCAAACAGCAGTGAAATGAGCTACACTTTGTTGGCCTTGAAGTATTGACAATAAATGTTTATCAATCATTGTAGCAGAAAATATTGACATTTAGCTGGCTTCCTGTCATATTTGTTAGGCTGGGCTATGAGATGTCTAGAGGAGGACCTGCCAAAGATGTGAGAGAGCTTGGCACCACTAATTATTAAAGATAGTTAGAGAGATTCCCCAGTGTACCATGGATGGAAGTGAGTTGCTGTTGTTTCTCACCTACTGCACAGCCCTGAGTCTTGTCAGCTTGATGTACAACATTGAAACCTGATGTGCCATGTTAACGGAAAAGTTTTCTGTCACAGACAGGAGAACACTAATCTTCAGAGGAAATAAACCAGAGGGTAGGTAAGAATTAATAGCCATGAACTGACATAAGTTTAAGAGCTTAGCAACAAGCATAAACTAAATAAGCCTACAACATGAACACAACTAACAAACTAGTGTCAAAACCAGAAATGTGGCAGGCCATCCAGGCCATCACCAAATACAGGACAATATTATCTGCCTGTGACAGGGATGCCTCCCTTCCAGATGTGCTGAACAATTTATATGCCCGGTTTGAGGTGCAGAATGATGTGGCAGCAAGGAAAACCACCCCTCCTCCTAATGACCAGGTGCTGTGTCTTACCACGTCTGATGTGAGGAATACTCTATACAGAGTCAATCTACAGAAGGCTGCTGGATCAGACAACATTCCTGGCAGAGTGCTCAGAGGATGTGCAGACCAGCTGGTGGATATTCTCACTGACATTTTAACTCCCTGAACAGTACCTTTGTTTCAATGTGCTTCAAGGCCTCTACCATCATCCCTAGGCCGAAGAACTCAACGATTACTGTCCTGTCGCATTCACACCCATTGCCATGAGGCATATCAAGACCCTGCTACCCCTCCTCAATGAACCCCCTGCAGTTTGCTTATTGTCCCAAGTGCTCAACAGATTATGCCATCACCACCACCCTCCATCTGGCCCTCACCCACCTGGACAAAAAGGACACTTACAGTACTGTGCAAAAGTCTTATGAAATTAAATGTTTCTCCATTTTAAAAAATACTATAAAGAGCAGGAAACAGTAATAAATTAAACAAAGGTAATATTTGGTGTGACGACCCTTTACTTTATAAAAAAAAAAAAAAAAAAAAAAAAAAAAAGTAGTCTCAGGTAGAATTAGTGCAGTTTTATAAGGAAATGAGCTGCATGTTTTACTGAGCATCTTGCAGAATCAGCCACAGTTCTTCTGGAGACCTTGATTGTCGAACTTCCTTCTTATTTTTGCAACAAAGTCTAGCAGCCATCATTATGTATTTTTTTCTGAAAAGTGTCTCTTACCACTTGTCTCATATCACATGCTGGTTTCTTTACTGACATACAAACATTCTTCTGTAACATTCTGTGCTGGAAAACTGTTTGGAACTCTAAAAAGTTTTTGTACTGACCTTATGGAGAACTCATAAAATAAAAAATCTAAAAGAAAATAGGGTGCCTAAAACTTTTGCACAGTACTGTCTCAATGTCTCAGTGCTGTTTATATACTTCAGTTCAGAATTCAACACAATATTTCCTCAGCACCTGATCAGAACGCTAATTTTGCTGGGACTGAACAGCCTCCTCTGCAACTGGATACTAAA
Source organism: Ictalurus punctatus (assembly GCF_001660625.3). Taxonomy (NCBI): domain Eukaryota; kingdom Metazoa; phylum Chordata; class Actinopteri; order Siluriformes; family Ictaluridae; genus Ictalurus; species Ictalurus punctatus. The sequence continues at coordinate 15,787,108 of NC_030435.2, forward strand.
CTTCCTGGCTGGGACACCTCAGTCAGTCTGGATCGGGAGCATCATCTCCAACACCACCACACTGAGCACTGTGGTGTGCTCAGTCCACTGCTGTACACTCTGCAGACTCAGGACTGTGCACCAAAGCACAGCTTGAATTACATCATCAAGTTTGCAGATGACAAAACCGTAGTGGGTCTCATCAGCAAGAACAACGATTCTGCATACAGTGAGGAGGTGCAGCGGTTAATGAACTTGTGCAGAGCCAACAACCTGTCTTTGAACATGGACAAAACAAAAGAGATGGTTGTTGACTTCTGGAGAGCAGGGAGTGCCCACTCTTTGCTGAACATCAACAGCTCCTCTGTGGAAATCAGGGCACCAAATTCCTTGATGTTCACCTAGCAGACAACTTCACCAATTTTTGCACAATCCTTTCTTAAATTTCTGCTAAATGACCTTAAACACAATGTTGTACTGACCACCTGCATTTTTGCTGCTAATTAGTATGTTATGTTTACAATTAGAAAAAAAATATTATTATAGTGTAATATCTCTTTGCACCTTATTCCTTATAAGAACTGTGTACTGGTCGGTGCTGCACTGTCCTTTACTGTGCCTATTGTCCTGTTTAGCAATTGTTGTTCTGTCGTGCGCTGTTGCACACATTTGCACACGTGCACTTTAAGTAGCCCTGTGTATGTATTTGTAGTCTTATTTAATTCTGTGCAGTCTCAAGTAGCTCTGTGTTGTTTATATAGCACCATGGTCCTGGACAAATGTTGTTTCTTTTCACTGTGTACTGTACCAGCTGTATATGGTTGAAATTACAATGACACCACATGAATTTCAAACTATTTAACATTAAACTGTTTAAATGTGTTTGTTATGCATATGCTCCAAATGACACATTATGTGTGCTTTCAGTCACTTTACTTCACTGTTTTAAATGTTTTCAATGTCCACAATTATAGGCACAAGCATCTTAATGAATATTAATGGCCATTATCAGCGAGAACTGATTGCCATATGGAATTATGTTAACTACAACATTCATATTACAACATGATTCTTAGTCATCAAAGACAGAACATGGACAGAACATGCAACGCAAGATAACAGTGCAGTGCTGAATGTGTCTATATATACAGACACACTAGTGCTAATGAGATAAATGTGAAACAGGTGACTTGAGACATGTGACATGGTGCAATAGCTGATGGGTAATCAGTTCAGGAGGGGGTCCTGGTTCCTAAACTGTACCAGATGTCCCTAAGCATTTCAGAGTTCCATTGTGTGTCATCCCTCATGGGGGCTGGATAGAGGATACTTGACATGTTCACTGAGATTCAGAAGTGGTTTAGTCTCTTCCACACCGTAGAGAGATGACGTGACATCCCTGGCCTGGCTTGAGCGCGGAACAACGGCTACTGCGCAGTAGGTGGAGCAGGGAAGTAAACCGGAGCTCTTGGCCACACCAAGAGGTGGAGCAACGTCTTCAGCTGAACAAGGATGCTGAGCAGTGTCCTCAGTTGAGCAGGGAGGCTGAACAATGTTCTCCATTGATTCAGCAGGCTGAACAAGATCCATAATAGGGGAGGGAGGCAGATAGATGTCCTTTGTGGGGCAGAGAGGGTGGGAGATGGTTTCAGCCTGGCTGGAAGGCTCCTTCTCTAGATATGCCCTGAGGGAGTACATCATGTCGAGCCATTCCCGATTGGCCTTAATCAGGGAGAATCTCCTTTCCTTCTCCCACCTCGGTTTTCCTGTTCAAAAAGAGCGTATTGCACGCTGAAAAAAAAACTGCTGCATCCATTTATTCCATCTTGCGTTGTCACAATTCGAATTAGAGGTGGATGCAAATGCAGAATATTAGTGAAACATTCAATAATGTAACGAACAAAGCACAACACAAGACTTCCATGGAACAAAGACGGGTATACGTCAAACATGGGGAAAGAAAAAGCAACGCAAGACAACAGTGCAGTGCTGAATGTGGCTATATATACACACTAGTACTAATGAGCTAAACATGAAACAGGTAACTTGAGACATATGACATAGTGCTGATGGGAAACGTCATTCCTAGTCCTTCTACGATATTACATGACAGTAAGACAGTAATACTAATTCTCCCTTTCTCTCATATACATACATATACAGACAAAAAAGGAAAGCATAAAACTTTGACCACTCAACTTTATAACATTCCCTCTTTTAGGTATGATAGTGTTTCCCTCTGTGAAATGTATAGCATTCCTGTTTTATCATCTGCACTCATGAAATATTGCAATCACACATTCAGCATTGTTGTAATATCGTGATCTTCCTTGAATATTTTTTTGATCATCATTGTATTAATAACATTGGGGAACCCCACAAAGGAACAAAATTAATTGGCTGTTAGAACTGTGTGTCATTTTCATGTTGCAAAACAACTCAATGAAGCGGCTACAGAACTGTTTCACCTCCAATCAGCTGTACAATTATGGCCAAGCCTAGCAGTTCACCTGTCATCAGTCAAATTAACTGCACTTGTCCAGTATGAGGCCTATAATATCAGCAATGTGGTCTCCAATATTACTGTAATATTATGTTCGTCTTCCGCACCACTGATATAATCACATAGGAGACCCCACATGGGAACCAAAGCCATTGGCTGTTATAAGCATGTATCCTTTTCCCCCTCCCTGTATATCCCTTCTTTATATTTCCTCCCTGTAAAGAGAAACAAGTCAGTCTTCTACACGTCTAGCTTTGAAATGTTACACATGTTTCAGTGATACTTGATCATTTAATTAGTATGAACTTTAATGCACCGCTAGTGGATCCTGACTTGACATGACTTGACAGTTACATGCCTATAACTGATGGAATTATAAGGCAACAATATATCAGTTTTCTTAGATATTTATTGTGTGTGTAAAGTTTTGTTGTTAAGACATTTAAACTCATGAAAAAAGTAGTACACCCCATTGAAATTGTTGGCTTTTTTACATATTTGAACAACAAACATTTGATCCTCTTTGAAACAGCTATTAATAAAGTTTATATATTTGAACAAAACAACAAGAAAATTAGCTTTTTCAATAACTTATTCAAAAGAAATATCAATGGAAGTGATAGATTCTTCTGTGGAAAAAAATTAAGTACACCCTTGGTCTCAGAAGCTAGTATTGTCCCCTTTAGCAGAAATAACTCCTTGTAGGTGTTTTGCACAATTGTCCACCAGGCTCACTAGAATTTTTGACCACTCTTCCATGCAATATTCTTTCAGTTGCAAGATGCTTGAGGGTGTACTTGCATGTAGTGCCTGTTTCAAATCCCTCAAAACATGTCAATGTGATTCAAATCCAGGCCTTGACTAGGCCATTCCATAACCTTCCATTTCTTCTTTTTGAGCCATTCCTTGGTGGATTTGCTAGTGTGCTTTAGTTCACTATCCTGTTGAAAGTTTCAGCTTCAACTTTCAGACAGATAGCCACACAATATCTTCAGGCACTCTTTGATATGATGCAGAATTCATAGATGAATCAATGAATGCAAGCTGTCCAGTCCTTGAGGCAGCGAAGCAACCCCAACCATAACATTTCCACCACCGTGCTTCACAGTTGGTATAAGGTGCTTCTCCTGAAATGCTGTCTTTGGTCTGTGCCAAACATGTCTGCTGTTACTGTGGCCAAGCAACTCTATCTTTGTTTAATCTGTTCAGAGCACATTATTTAAAAAATGTGGGTTCTTGGAGAGTTCTTTTTGCATCAGATGGTCTGCTCTTGGGCTGAATTTGCTGGGACGGCCATCCTGGACAAATTGGCAGTTGTTTGAAATCTGTGCCATTTGTAGATTATTTTCCTTACAGTGGAATGATGTATTTTTAAATCCCTTGCCAGGCATCCACAACCTTTTTTCTGAAGGCCTTGTATAACTATATGACTGATTTGTTTTTTGTTCATTTAAATTGTGAAAATGATTACAGAATGTCAAATTGATGTCATTTGATAGAGTATATCACCTTGATTAAGAGGCACTGTGTAAAAAATGAACAAATGTTTGCTTGTCCAAATATGTCAAAAATGCCAACAATTAGCATGGGTGTACTTATTTTTTCACATGACACTATGTGATAAATACTGTGGTCTGATTTTATGCTGATTCAATGATATATATTAAAATATACCAATAATCAGAAAAAGTCTTCTGCCTAGAGCTGTGGTTGAATGCATATATAACATTAACTCACTCTGCCAAATCCTTTCTTATACTCAGATATTGAACTTTCCATTCCCCCAACTGCAAGCATAAAGAAGAATGTTCACATTCATATTTATTCATATGTAGATGCTTAAAATACCTCATTCAATATTTATATTCCAAACGTGCAGGTGGGCACATCCTCTGTAAATTCTAATTATTCATATCAAATGGTGTGTGGTCCATTCAGTGAATAAGCTTGATACTTTCCTGTGTCCATATTTTTTTTATTTAAATGGATGACTATATGTTAGCTAGGGAAAAGAGTGCATAGTCAGTGTATTAGAAAAGAAGGGAACTGCTAGGAGATGAGAAAAAAGGATGAAAGATAGAAGAATGTGAGAAACAAAGAAAAGCAAAGTGTGTGATGGAAAAAGTAGAACAAAAAAAAGAATGGATCATGAAGATGGAGGGAGGTGAAGGTTTACTGTAGGCCCACTCAGCACCAGAATGTTTGAGAAAAGAATGAGCTAATAAATGGAAACCTCCTGAGGTATTTGATTACATCTTTACTGCATCAGACTTATGGAATGATGCAGGGAATCTAAGCCAGAAAAAAGGAAGAAAATAAAAAGTGTGACGGCACTCTGTCTGTGACCCGTCTCACTGACTATGTTCTATGAAAATCCGCTCCACTCCCACGAGCCTCCAGAGGCTTGTTTCTGTTGTCCAAAAGAACAAGCTACTATTAACATTCCTTCGTAAGGGTTTAATTAGAGCCCTGTGTTGAACTCTGGTGGAAACAAAGTAAAATACTATACTAACTATTCAAATGTGACCTTGGTTAAGAAGTTATGATTTTTGTCTCTTTTTTCTTGTTCTTGTTTATTTCTAAAACTGTCATATGTTGTACAGTTATAAACATGTTGAGCTCTGAGTCACTTGACTTCCTTTTGGTTCCTAGACTGAGCAAATTTAACCAACATGGTATCATGCTTGCAAATTCATAACAATTCATATGTCTCAATTTGTCTGTTTGAGTTTAATGGGGTTAGAGGTGGAGTTAGTGACCTTTTCATCTGACATCCATTAGTATGGAATTGAAAACAAAAAAATCTAACCACATCAACTGCTCTTGTTTAAATTTGTTGGAGATTTTGAAACTTGGAAAAAGAGGTCAACATAAAAGTCACTATAGGATGGCAGTGAGAATACTTGGGTAAGTACTTAATAACAAATTACTGAAGCCAAACTTTGCTAGCTTCGGGAAACTGGTGTAAGCCTTTGAATGGAAACCTATCATTTGTGCCATGGAAACAAAAACATTAAAATGGGCAAGTCTTCAAAACAGCAAAATAACAGAGGGACACCAGCATCAGACAGATAGAACATGAACATATCCAAGCATTTAAGATATAGGCCTAAAGGTGTGAAGTGATAGCTTGTGGTTAGTGGTTATCTTGTGGTTAAATTTTGGATTACTGATCTTCCAAATGTCATTAATATAAATGGAATATAATCAAATGTAAATATTAATGAAAGACTAAACTTATTGGAGTAGTAACTTGTTGAGTAACTTGTGTGAAATGAAATAATGAGAGAGAATGAAAATGATTCAGATTAGAGAAATCTGGGGGGAAAGGGGCAATGGGCAGGGATATGGAGAAATGTTTACTGCAAATAAAAAGAAAACTCAAAAGCTATAACCACATCACACTCAAATAAAAGTGATATTCTTCAACACGTAATGGACGACACATTAATTAGGATTTTGTACTCACATTACACAGAATCTATTGCAGATGTGCTGAATCACTACCTCCATCTGTAGCATGGAAATCTGAATACTAATGGTGATACATGACAGATGTAGATGTGTTAAGCTGTCTATTATGGTGGGTGAAGAATGGCAGAAAAAATAAACCACTTTGGTTCACTTAAACTCTTTCAGTTTCTGAAACAATTCACAGAACTGTGGTTTGAATGATAAACACATGTATAATGTATATATAACGTCATTATACAATATCTCACAAAAGTGAGTACACCCCTCACATTTTTGTAAATATTTGATTATATCTTTTAATGTGACAACACTGAAGAAATGACACTTTGCTACAATGTAAAGTAGTGACTTTACAGCTTGTATAACAGTGTAAATTTGCTGTCCCCTCAAAATATCTCAGCACACAGCCATTAATGTCTAAAAAGCTTGCAACAAAAGTGAGTATACCCCTAAGTGAAAAAGTCCAAATTAAGCCCAATTAGCCATTTTCCCTTGCCGGTGTGATGTGACTTCTTAGTGTTACAAGGTCTCAGGTGTGAATGGGGAGCAGGTGTGTTAAATTTGGTGTCATCGCTCTCACACTCCCTCATACTGGTCACTGGAAGTTCAACATGGCACCTCATGGCAAAGAACTCTCTGAGGATCTGAAAAAAAAGAATTATTGCTCTACATAAAGATGGCCTAGGCTATAAGAAGATTGCCAAGACTCTGACACTAAGCTGCAGCACGATGGCCAAGACCATACAGTGGTTTAACAGGACAGGTTCCACTCATGAACAGAACAGGCCTCACAGAACAGGCCTCACCATGGTCGACCAAAGAAGCTGAGTGCATGTGCTCAGCATCATATCGAGAGGTTGTCTTTGGGAAATAGACGTATGAGTGCTGCTAGCATTGCTGCAGAGGTTGAAGGGGTGGGGGTCAGCCTGTCAGTGCTCAGACCATACTCTGCACACTGCATTAAATTGGTCTGCATGGCTGTCGTCCCAGAAGGAAGGCTCTTCTAAAGATGATGCACAAGAAAGCCTGCAAACAGTTTGCTGAAGACAAGCAGACTAAGGACATGGATTACTGGAACCATGTCCTGTGGTCTGATGAGACAAAATAAACTTATTTGGTTCAGATGGTGTCAAGTGTGTGTGGCGGCAAGCAGGTGAGGAATACAAAGACAAGTGTGTCTTGCCAAAAGTCAAGCATGGTGGTGGGAGTGTCATGGTCTGGGGCTGCATGAGTGCTGCCGACACTGGGGAGCTACAGTTCATTGAGGGAACCATGAATACCAACATGTACTGTGACATACTGAAGCAGAGACTGGGCTGCAGGGCAGTATTACAGCATGATGACGACCCCAAACACACCTCCAAGACGACCACTTCCTTGCTAAAGAAGCTGAGGGTGAAGGTGATGGACTGGCCAAGCATGTCTTCAGACCAAAACCCTATTGAGCATCTGTGAGGTATCCGCAAACGGAAGGTGGAGGAGCACAAAGTCTCTAACAGCTCTGTGATGTTGTCATGGAGGAGTGGAAGAGGACTCCAGTGGCAACCTGTGAAGCTCTGGTGAACTCCATGCCCAAGAGGGTTAACGTAGTGCTGGAAAATAATGGTGGCCACACAAAATATTGACACTTTGGGCCCAAATTGGACATTTTCACTTAGGTGTATGCTCACTTTTGTTGCCAGCGGTTTAGACATTAATGGCTGTGTGTTGAGTTATTTTGAGGGGACAGCAAATGTACACTGTTATACAAGCTGTACACTCACTACTTTACATTGTAGCAAAGTGTCATTTCTTCAGTGTTATCACATTAAAAGATATAATAAAATATTAACAAAAATGTGAGGGGTGTACTCACTTTTGTGAGATACTGTATACACTTGTATGCATAAATTAGAGACGCACACATATACAGTATAAACAAACAAGCACATATGCACGTACACACACTTTATAATCTCTGCATTAAAAATGCATGAAAACTATATCACAGAACCAAATATGTGTGCTGTGTACGAAGCAACTAGTATGATCAAACACACATGTATCTAAAACCTGACCCTACATACACAAAACATTCAGACACATGCAGAGGGTCAAAATGGGGAGTTTGTATGTTAGGATGTTGTGAGCGTTAGGACTCTCATCCAAGTTTTGCTCTCTTACAAATGCGCACACACACACACACACACACACACACACACACACACACACATTTGGCAGGGCACTGTGCCATCTCAAGGCTGCACACCAGGGGGTAGAGAATTCCAACCGCAAGCCTTTTGGTAAATCATGACAGAGAAATACAACACCATTACACCATTATAATTCCTCTAATATCTCACACATGCATGTGCGCACACACACACACACACACAGACACACACACAAGCTACTTCACCACTTCCCTCTTTATGCTCTTTAGTGGTAGAAAACCATCTGCTTTCAAAACATTTCTGTTGTGTTTTCACAGTTATGAAGAGCACTTTTTTCAGAAGAACTGGAAACATCAGTCCTTACTTCAGTGTTCCCTCTAATGCCACCAAAAACCAAAGCCCCACCCAAACACACATGCAAAGCTAGAAAGCTTGATTTCTAATGCAAGAGGGATACCTTTCTGAATTTATAAGCAACATGGTTGACAGGCAAGCAAAGATGGCTCCTTGTTCTGATTGGTTGGATATTGGTGGTCTACATCATTTGCTTGTTTGTTTTTCCTCCTGTTTACAGAGCATGGGGTGTCATGGAGAATTGTGTTTTTCTTCTAAGCAGATTTATTTTTTGACAGCAGTAAGAGAAAAGAACTCTGCATATTATAAAATACTCTAACTTAAAAATGATTGAACCCTCCTTTTAAAAAAAAAGTTATTTTAAATTACAGTGGGGGAAATAAATATTAGACACATCAACATTTTTTTTTTCAGTAAATATATTTCCAATGAGGCTATTAAGATGAAATTTTCACCAGACATCATATTATAATATGAGTATAAACTCAAGAAATCTGGAAATATAAAGAATTCACAACATTAAAAAGTCCATAAATACAATAAAGTTATGTTAAGTGGAATGACACAGGAAAAAAGCATTGAACACGTTGATATGGGCAGATAGTATGGCCTTAACGCTCCACGGCAAGGTAACGCAAGGAACCAGCTGAAATCCATAAGCAATTATACGTCCTATCTGTGCAAATTAATATTAGCTGGGTTAGTAAATTGATGATCTATAAAAAGGCTTTTCATTACCAAGGTGTCACACAAGAAACATCTCATGATGGGTAAAAACAAAGAGCTCTCCCAAGACTTTCGGAACCTTATTGTTGCAAAACATATTGATGGAATCGGATACAGACATATTTCAAAACTTCTGAATCCTCCAGTAATGGCACCATTGGGGCCATTATCCACAAGTGGAAGCAACATCACTCTGTCATCAATCGGCCATGCACAGAAGCTCCTCGCAAGATTTCTGACCAGAGAGTCAGAAGAATCGTCTGAAGAGTAGCCCAAGAGCCAAGGACCACTCAGAAAGAGCTCCAGAAACACTTGGAAGCAGCAGGTGCCATCGTCACAGAGAAAACAATAGGCAGTGCACTCCAATGCTCATGCTCAATCTGCAAGACTCCATTACTAAAGAAATAGCATGTTGAAGCTTGTTTAAAGTTTGCTAGAATTCATTTGGACAAGCCTATGAAATACTGGGAGAGTGTAGTCTGGACAAATGAGAGCAAAATTTAACTTTTTGGCTGTCATACTACACGCCATGTTTGAAGAAGAAATGGCACTGCACATCACCCTTAAAACACTATACCAACAGTGAAGCTTGGAGGTGGAAGCATCATGGTGTGGGGCTGTTTTTCATCACATGGTACTGGCAGACTTCATATAACTGAAGGAACGATGAATGGAGCACTTTACTGGGAGATTCTTGAGAAGAATCTGCTGCCATCCACCAGGATGATGAAGATGAAATGTGGGTGGACCTTCCAGCAGAACAACTATCCAAAGCATACAGCAAAAGAAACTCTCAATTGGTTTCAGAGGAAAAATAATCAAAGTGTTAGTATGAGCCCAGTCAATCACCTGACTTGAATCCAATTGAACAAGATTGAAAGACAATATATTTAGAAGAATGGGCTAAAATCACACCTGAATACTGTGGCCCATTAATTTCTTCATACAGGAAGCATCTTGAAGCTGTCATTACAAACAAAGGCTTCTCCACTAGTATTAAATAAATTTCAGTTAGCACGTCATTCCACTTTATTACACATAACTTCATTTATGGAATTTAATGTTGTGAATTCTTTATATTTCCAGATTTTTTGAGTTAATACTGATGTCTGGTGAAATTTCATGTGAATAACCTGACTGGAAATATATTTACTGAAAAAAAAAAAAGTTATTTTCCCCACTGTAATTTAAAATAACTTTTGTTTAAAGGAGAGTTCAATGATATTTAAGTCAGAGTATTTTATAATATGCTATTTTATAATATGCTATAATATGATGTTCTTTTCTCTTACTGCTGTCAATAATTATTTCCCCCACTGTAGCTGGTCATTTTTATTAGAAAGGGGAGATGCTTAAAATTCAGGGGGAACTTGGCCAATGGTGAGTGCCTGCATTAACTTTATTTAGAATATTTTTAGGCATGTTAGCCTCACTTAGGCCAATTTCTATGAATCACTGACAGTCATTTTTCTTTGCGTCTTTCATATATTTTTCTTTTCTTTTCACTTTCTCTTATGTTTTTCCTCTCTCTCACACTGTGGCAGTGGCTCAATCTCCAAACCAGGCATAAAACAAGTCTTAAACCTTTCAGCACCTTAAACTCTTCATAACATAATTGACGTGGAAAAAAATGAACACCAGCATGTACAGTTTCATCTATGTTTAGCTTTTGTAGGAAATAATGGGACCTATGGACAAACTGAACCCATTATTGGGCTGTTCATGTGCCAAGGCAACCCACAGAATTCTCAAGCCAATTAGCGGCATTGTGCGGAGAAGCTCTGCTCTTATTCCTCCCATGCACGATAATGTACACGAATGGCTTCACTAACTTCAGCTCATATGTGCCAGAAAGAACGTGTCATGGTTATTCTGTCATTTGTGGCTTTAGAGCTCTGGACTTGATTTTCCAAATGAGTTAAAATTCATTTGCATTTGCCTGGACCACGTTCACAAAGAACAAACAGGTCTCAATAATACATTGTGATCCAAAATTATGATGCCAAGTTAAAAGGGAGGGAGTAAGAGAGAGGGAGAGAGAGAAATTCAAAGCATTCAAAACCATTTCCAGTCATTGACATTATCCTAAACTGTACTTGTTTGGCATATATATATATATATATATATATATATATATATATATATATATATATATATATATATATAAAAGAGAGACAGGAGGGGAGGAATTGAAGTTTGTTTGAATCAAATAAACAGCTGGTAAGACTAGAATAAATGGCAGTTTGGCAAACTACTATGGACACTAAAAATTTGTTTGTCCTTAGTGTGATTTGGTCTCCTCCCTGCTGAAGCATTCCATATCGGCCAGTCACACACTGTCATTTGAATGACCTCTAAAAAATTCAAGCAGGACAACCAAGAAAGTTTTAATGATTCATGAGTCCTTTTAATACAATGCTACAACTTTTCCCCAATTTGACTGGCTGGCTTTTGAGACTTCACTGCTACTTTAATAACCCACAACCATTTGAAATTTGACAGAACACCAAATATATTACATAAGAAATGAGCACAGGCAAGTGCAGTCTTCTGGTGAATAATCTCATTTAATATATTTTACTATTTACAATCTTGTATGCTATATTTTAGACTAGACTACTCACATATGTAACATGATTTTTGCATTTCTCCCCCATATTGGTTTGAGAATGTAGGAATGAAAATATGTTTTTCTTGGTTTATTGTTTTGTTTGACCTGTTTTATGAACATCTCACTGAAACACAACAATGGAAACACTGTCAGATTCTAAAAGAACACTGGGTACCAAGTAAACAAGTTCAAATTCTGTCTTACTCACAGTAGCACTGATCCTGGCTTCATGTAGCTGTGCGTACAGTATGGCCTCGTTGACATGACCTCTGACCCTGAGCAGGGCAAGTTCCACGCTGTGCTCTCCAGCTACGGTGTGAGTGAGGTCCTCCAGGATAGCCACATAGTGCCTCCATGGCATGTCTAACTCTGCCACATTTGCCAGGCATCCACGCATAACATTGAGGCAGAACTCGGGACAAGGACGTATGAGGGTTAACCCTTGACAATGTGGGCAGTATTGCATCTTCAGAAGTGCTCGGGCACACTCATTGGTCAGAGGTGCCACTTCTGTGACATTCATCAAGTCTTCACCCATGACAAATGCCCTGGTTAGTGCCCTGGCTGCCTGCATGGCGTCTGCCAAATCCTCAGCCATGGCTTGAGCATGATGGCCAAATGGATTCACATCCTGCCGAGTGGCACGGAGGCATTCAGAGAGGTTGTTATCCTCAGCAATGCCCGGCTTGATGATGTGGCTGTGGACTAGCGGGAAGAGGTGGTCATAGAAGCGATAGACAGCAGCATCCACAGAAATGCTGGCGGTGTCCTGGATGAAGTTGGAAAGACTGGAGAAGAGGGAAGTTACATGGGGAGCAATTCTAGAAGACAGAGAGGTGAAGGTGCTCTCAAAAAGTGAGGTCAGGTGACCTTGGGAGAAAGTGAACAGAGACTGGTACGTATCTGCATGGAGAGAGAGAGAGAGAGAGAGAGAGAGAGAGAGAGAGAGAGAGCGAGACAGAGAGAGAGAGAATTGAAAGTAAGTTGGACTTTGAATTGTTGAGAATTGTCAGAAGTGTTAGTTCCTGGTCCAATATTATCACATGAATATCTTTTCAAATTGTAATAAATAATGGGAACTTAGAAAACAATTTTCTGATATATTACTGACAGTTTCAGTGGTTGATACTTTATTTTTTATACATTAAAATTATTTTTAGCATTGAACATTTTTTCAAAGGTAGTAATGTTAGGGATATACCAAAATAGCTGCCTAAGTAGATAAGATCAGCAATGATTATGACTTGGGTAAATGAGACCATCCACAAAGGATGTGAAGACAGCAAAAACTCCACTACCACTTGGAGTGAGTATGTATGTATGTATGTATGTATGTATGTATGTATGTATGTATGTATCTATCTATCTATCTATCTATCTATCTATCTATCTATCTATCTATCTATCTATATATCTATCTATATACATACACAGGTGCATCTCAAAAAATTTGAATATCATGGAAAAGTTCATTTTTCCCATAATTTAATTCACAAAGTGGAACTTTCATATAGTCTACATACATTACACATAAAGTGAAATATTTCAGGCCTTTTTTGTTTTAATCTTGATGATTATGGCTTGCAGTTCATGGAAATCAAAAATCCAGTATCTCAAAATATTATAATAAAAAATTTATAATGCAGAAATGTTGGCCTTTTGAAAAGTATGTTAATTTATGCACTCAATACTTGGTTAGGGCTCCTTTTACACAAATCACTGCATCAATGCAGCATGGCATGGAGGCAATCAGCCTGTGGCACTGCTGAGTTATGTTCCATAACTGCTGTTATGGAAGCCCAGGTTGCTTTGATAGCGGCCTTCAGTTCGTCTGTATTGTTAGGTCTGGTGACTCTCATTTTCCTCTTGATAATTCAGGTCAGTTAAGTTGGCTGGCCAACCAAGAGTAATACCATGGTCAGCAAACTAGTTACTATTACTTTTGGCACTGTGGACAGGTGCCAAGTCCTGCTGGAAAAGGAAATCAGCATCTCCATAAAGCTTGCTAGCAGATGGAAGCATGAAGTGCTCTAAAATCTCCTGGTAGATGGCTGCATTGAGTCTCGACTTGAGAAAACACAGTGCACCAACACCAGCAGATGTCATGGCACCCCAAATCATAATTGACTGTGGAAACTACACACTGTACTTCAAGCAGCTTGGATTCTGTTCCTCTCCATTCTTCCTCCAGTCTCTGGGACCTTGATTTCCAAATGAAATGCAAAATTTACTTTCATCGTCCCCATGATTTTGGTTGTGTGTACTGAACCAGACTGAGAGATTAAAGGATCAGGAAACCTTTGCAGGTGTTTTGAGTTAATTAGCTAATTAAAGCTCTTCTCATGTCAACATTTCTGTATTATATGTATTATATATATATATATATATATATATATATATATATATATATATATATATATATATATATATATAAAAATGATAACTCAGTTTAGAAGAAGGTGGTGCTGAGGTGTTTCTTTCGCTATTCCACTATGCACACACGCACACACACGCACGCACACACACGCACGCACACACACGCACGCACACACACACACACACACGCACACGCACACACGCACACGCACGCACACACACACACAGAGACACACACAAGCAAGCACAGATAAGCAAACATACATGCCCAAACTTGTTTTTTGTTCAATGGCCAGTTGGTGTGACCTGTCTACTCAGCTGTGCTGCAATGCCCCATCCACCTCCTTTCACACATAGACACATAGTGCCGTTCTCTCCTGGGCTACTGATGTCAGATTAAAGGCATGTTAGCAGATGGAGAAACAGCAGCAACTGCAGTGAAACTTAGACTGAACACCTCACACTAACACGCAAACACACACGCATATTACAAACACATATGTTGATACTCCAAACATGAATACAGATTAAAGTATATATGCAACATCAACACATACACATACAGCATTGTGCCACAGGGTAAAGCAATTCTGGAAAGAGAAGATGAAATAAAAATAAAAGCATAATTTGCTTCTGTTTATAACATTCTCTTACATACACTGTCAGTTCTCTAGGGAAATCCTTTGTACTGACAGTAATGCAGTACACATAAAACAGAAGTTTATGCTTAATATTTTTGTTAAATACTGTCTATAAATCTACTGTATATGCATATACACAGCAACTATTTTAATAAGAACACCTGTACACTTGCTTTTTCATACAATTATCCAGTCATGTGGAAGCAGTGCAGTGCATGCAAATCATGCAGATACAGGTCAACAACTTTGACTGTGGCATGGTTGTGCCAGACAGGCTAGTTTGAGTATTTCAGAAAATGCTGATCTGCTGATCTTCAAGCACAAGAGTCTCTAGAGTTTACAAAGAATGGTGCAAAACAACAACAAAAATAAAAATAAAAATAAAATAAAAAATAAACAAGTCAGAAACACCTTGTTGAAGAGAGAGGTCAGAGAAGAATAGCCAGATTGGTTCAAGCCAAAAGGAAGGCTACAGTAACTCCACTAACCACTCTTTATGACCATGTAAAGCATGTAGGAGCAAAGCATTTCTAAAACAATAATGTGTCAAGCTAGAGATGGATGGGCTACAACAGAAGGAGGATTCATCAGGATCCTCTCATGTCAGCTAAGAACATGAATCTGTGGCTTTTGTAGACACAGGCTCACCAAATCTGGGCAGTTGAAGATTGGAAAAAGACCAGGCATGTCTCAATATTATGTCTTTAAACTTCGAAAATACTGACATTTTGCAGTTGGTATAAAGGGGTATAAAAGGATATCAAAATGTTTAGGTACATCATTTCCAATACTGAAAAACACAAGTTAGCAATGGAAGAAACTGACACAATATACTCACAAAATGTTTGCATGTGGGGGAAAAAAGCTGAAAATAAACATAACAAACATAAAAATAATCAGACTCTCTCTCACTCACACACACACTTTATCTTACTATCCTTGTGATGCCCTTCCACAATTATTAATCAAGCTAATTAATGTTATGCCTACACCCAAATCTATCCATAACCTTAACCTCAGTAACTTATAGAAAACCTTTTGGTTGGTTGCTTGCTTGCTTGGTTTGTTTGTTAAAATCTGTAAGATATTCCTATTATAAACACCACCCCACAGGTGGGGACCAAGCCATTGCACTTTAATGTGCTGACCTAACCTGAATAATCATTTAGCTGATATATGATTAAATGTGTTGAATCTAATTGGAAGAAATCAAATATTATCAAATGAAATGGCCTCTACATTTATTCTATTTCCAGCGCCCCTAAATCCTATGTTGCTTGGCACAGAGGTGATGAGAGATTTATGGAGAAGACTGCAAAGAAAACAGAAAATCATAAGTGTGATTAAAGAAATATAGAATATAAAATGGCATGAAGGTTATTACCAGCTTCGTTTTTGCATGACACGGTGAGAGGTTTTGGAAGGATACTGTAGAAGCTAACTGCACATGAGGTAGAATGTGCCACGCTAGAGTTTCAGAGGGCGAACTCATGCCATGTGAGAGGGTGAGAGAGGAAGAGCAAGGGAGTTGGGGAGGAAGGGAAGGGAGGAAGAGAATGCACACTACATTACATAGGCTTATATGCCAAACTGCCTTCCCAGTAACACGTTTTACATGTAATTACTGACAGAGACTGACATTTACCATATGCATGTGAGCACACACTCTTTGACTTTGACTCATTTCCTCTGCCCTCGCTACCAAGCCTGTTTCATCTGGTGTTCAGTCAGAACTCTTCCCTGTCAGTCCAGTCTTTCCCTGTTGTTTTTGGAAGGAATTAACCTATAAGCGAGTCATAAATCACTGAAAGTTCTTGCTTAAACTTTTTTTTAAGAAAGGTTAAAATACTGTAACCGGGCTTCACTGAACCTGATACAGTAAATCAAAACTATTAAAAGCATACAGTATGAAGATGAGAACTGCAATTATTGAGGTAACAACCAAACATTTTCCCAAATCAAACTTTATGAACACATTCATGTTCCGAACAAGCAATTACATAAAACTAGGCAGACCTAGTTTTGCTAGACCATGTCTCTCCTATCAGCAGTGCAGAAAAGTGGCAGTAGGGTCATTTGCAGACTTCATTGAGTGTGATCATATGGTTGATTGCTTTGTTGCATTGCTACAAAGTGCAGTTTCAGCATGTGTGTGAAAGCAAGTGAGAGCTTATAGATAACAAGATTTTATGGAGTGCTTGTGTTTTAGTTGTTCAGACAGCTTATTTCTCAGTATAATTTACTTGACTTGACTTTTTCTCTCCACCACAGAAATCTTAATGCCATTTCAGTTGCATTGTTTGGACCCAGGACCAGGTTCGCAGGCTGGTGGTTAGGAACTACTGATTTAATATACTCAGTATTTAAATGCATTTGAATGAGCCTTTATTTTTATACTGCTGCAGACAGAGCATGCACAGTTCGTATTGCATGAACCACTGAAGGTGAACACTGGCTCAGCATTCTGGAAAAAACCTTATTCTATTCAGTATTTGACAAGATTATGTTCCAGCAGTTCATTATTTATATTTGTAATGAAATGTTGAAACAGAGTAGGCCTTATACTATAAATCTAAATACTTTCAGCAGAGACTGAGCCTGTGTGATCAGCACCTTAGTGGAGATGACCATTTTAAAGTGCCAAGTTTCGTTTTAGATAAATGAAGCATTAATTCAGCAACAGTGCTGCTAGCTGTGCAAATGCATAAGAGCAGAGCCTTCAAAGAGGCTAAATTTACTGTCTTGTAATTGGTGGTTATACAGTTTCTTAAAATGCCCCATAAAATACCTTTGCAAATTACTAATCTCTATAATCAAAACAGAGCAATTTTCATATGCCCGCACTCTCATCTGGGTTGGTCAGACTCACCATATAATTAAAGTAGTTAAACAGATGGGGAGAAACCAAACTTGCTTAAATTGAGTCAATCAATAAGTTCCTGTCTAAATCTAGACATTGATAAGTTTTCCTATAGATCCAGAAGTCTCATTCTTTCTGGATGGGAAGAGGGGGAGCTGACAATTCATTCTGCCAGCTCACATAATTCAGCTAATCAGAGTCCACTCCACTATGGAAGAGCTGAATACAGTACATTGTTTCCAGATGCCAGTAAGGAATGCTTAAGGCAATCCGATATACAGTATGGAATTGAGACAAGAGTTGCTGCAAATTAATGATGTAAATAAATATTAAAACAAATAGCTGGCACACTATTATTGTTGTTATTATAATTATTATTGATTTTTTAAAGAAAGTTTGACAGAAATCTGGCTGTGACTAGAGGTCATGTTGGGCTGGGCAGAAGGACAGAATGTGACCTTGTGTAAGGGTTTTTACTCTTATGTAAGCAATCAGATATGAAGCTTGCAAGACAAAGAGAAAACTAAACGATTGTTTTAACCCAACTGCTGGATTATACACATTGAGTAGTTTAGTTGGGTTATTTTTTTCATTATTGTTTTATTTTGATAACAACGCAGTATGTTAGGTTCTCATGGAGGGATTTTACATTTTAACAGTCTAGCTTGTAATGGACAGAACTGCTGTTTCCTTGTAAAGAACAAATAACTTTACTAAATAAAAAAAATAAAAAAATAAAAAATAAAATAATAATAATAATAATAATAATAATAATAATAATACACAAGCTCAACAGTTGGGTCATTTTTAACCCAATAGGTTAGGTAAAGAAACCTTCCCAATGCACATAATAGCATGGTTCATATTTAATTTGCATGTGGAGCACTAAACAGATACAGGTACATATACATGTACAGATACAGATAGTGGCATTGTGTTACACTTGTAGTGCAAATAAGAAGTGCTGACAGAAGTTTAATGACAGTGAAAATATTCCACGTTCATTGTAACGTTTGTATGAACAAACGTCACTGACTTTCCCTCTGCATAACTGAATTCACGTCGATCCGAGACATGAGGGCACTTCTCTCACTGGTCATCCATCACCCTCAAAAAAGCACCTTAATCCCATCTGAGGCTCGAGTTTCAGAGGCCTGTCACATGAAGACATAAGGCATGTACATGATGTATATAATTCTGAACTGACCCCTTTTTGGTAGTGGTGGCATTGGCCATGTACTTCAAATCCTCCACCATGAGCTATAACCAGAGTACCACTTATTATCACACCAGTTTCATACATTTTGTATTATTTATTTCTTTATTGTTTATATATAAGTCATGCTCAATGGGGCCTCAGTGTTTGATTTATGGAATATGTTCCGATAAATGAGACAGATACATTACTGTATGACCAACATATCCTAGTGTTGGTCACCCTAGTCAGTGTATATACAGTATACTCTTCTATACTCAGCTGTTTTTTGGGTTCCTTGGATCTTCATATAGTGATGGAAAACAAAGATTTTTTTTTTTATTACATTTGTGCAATGTATATCAGATTGATATCACAGGGAAACAGCACATGGGCAAAGCCAGCAACAGGGTTCCTATGGAGTGATTTATATTTATTTGCATATTTCTTATACCTTTATGGGTGTCATTAATTCAGCTACATCATTTTGAAATATAATACCATTATTTACAAAAGGAAGTATGTATGGACAAAATGTTAACAACAAAATGTTCATATTTAGTGATTTTTGTGAAAATTCTAAAATTTATTGAGTACTGCCTTTTTAAGTAAAAGTTATTTAAAAGCAATATAAAGGAATACAGGATCCTAATTTTAGCTTTGCCTAGCAGTGAAATGAAACAGCAATCCACTTTTGGATGGGAATCAAACTGCAGTCACATGGGTCATATGAAGACCTCAGGCCTTTTTCACACTCTCTCTTTAGTGTGGTTGGCTAAGAACTCACAGATACATTCAGCAGGGCAATTGGGAAACAACTTAACGATGCTAAAACAGAAAAAGAGTGGTTGTAAATGCAGACGGCAGGATTTTGATCACAAGACTGGTAAAATGTATTAAGGTGCTGAAGAGAATAATATCCATGATGGATATAAGCAACTCTCTCTCACTCTCTGATTGTGTACAAAGTATAGTAATAACACCCAGAAGACCTGACCACTCCCTCTCACCTCAAAGGCCCCAATCCCATTACATGTCATTTTCCCTTTCTGTGTGACATTTAATTTGGGAGGAATATCCCTTCATCCAAAAAATGTTACAATCTTCATCCTGCATCATTTTCCTTTGTTATTGAAAGGTTTTGAACCATATATAATAGTCTACATTTCTGCCTACTGTAAATATTACCTAAAACATCATCAGAAGTCCTAAAAGTACACAGAGAACCCATAAAAACAAATGAGATAAAAATATACAACTTTTTTATTTACTGAGGAAACTGTGAGTAAAAAAGGTACGTGAACCTTTGCATTCAGTATCTGGTATGACCACCTTGTGCAACAATAATTTTAACTAAACATTTCTGGTAACTGTTGATCATTCCTGCAAATCAGTTTAGTGGAATTTTAGCCCATTCCTATATAGAACAGCATAAATAGAACAGCCTCAACTCTGGGATGTTGGTGGGTTTCCTCACATAAACTGCTTGCTTTGGGTCCTACCACAACATTTCTATTAGATTAAGGTCAGGACTTTGATTTGGACATTTAAAAACATTAACTTTATTCTTCTTTAACCATTCTTTGTTAGAATGACTTGTGCATAGGCTCATTGTCTTGCTGCATGACTCACCTCCTATTAAGATTCAGGTCATGGACAGGTGTCATGACCCTTTCCTTTAGAATTGCTGGTATAATTCAGAATTCATTCTTCCATCAAAGATGAAAAGCCATCGCGGCCCAGATGCAGCAAAACAGTTCCAAACCATGATACTACCACCACCATATTTTACAGATGAGATAAGTTTCCAAATGCTGGAAAACAGTGCTTTATTTTATTGAAACACTTTATATTGTGTTTCAAAAACATTATTTTGTGTTCTTGCAACCATTTCTATGTTGATTTGGATGTAAATATAAAGCCATGATCATGTTAACCTCTGGCAGAGGCACCAAAGTTTTTGGAATGTTTTAATTGTATTTTCTAGCTGCTTCTGTGCTACTCCTTTTGTTTAAATCTCATGCCAATGGATGACAAATCTTTTGAATGGAGGGCAAATATAGAATTTTGGACAAAATTTGTTGGGAAAATTAACATTTTTGCCTATTCACAAAGGTGAATATTTTATTTAAATAGCTTTTTAAAGGGAAAAGTACTTTGAAGCATAAAGACTCTCTCAAATGCCAGCATCTGTTAGTCCAAGTCACAGCCATAACAGCTGAATACTGTCGTCAAGCAGCAGGTGTGTAGCCATGGCGTAACTGGTCCACTTTGAATATGAACAGAATACTCTCTCTCTCTCTCTCTCAGACACACACACACACACACACACACACATACACAATTGACTTCCATTTATTTCATTGAGCTTTACTGACAATACCATACCTAACTAACACATTCTTAAAGTAACAAGAATCAACAGAATTATGATATAGCACTCTTTCTTTTTTCTTATTTTCCTTTCCTTTGTCACTTTTTTATTTTTATCGGAAACAAGAGAGACAGAAAATCTCAAAGGACTATAAGGGTGGGACCGGCTTTAACATCACATTCCCTCATTCTTCATTCTATGTCTGTCTGTATTTCTTTCTCCCTGGAATTGCTCACTCCAACTCCACACAGGAAACAACATGGCGAGTCCAATTAGTCAAAGCATAAGTCTGAGAAGGACCAATCTGCCAAGGGAGGGGAGATGAAACTAGTATGATTCAATGAGACTGCTTCCCTCAACTTGTGAAGTCATGTGTTTGTGGCCAAGGACCAGAAGGAACGGTAGAATAACAATGATGGGGGACAAGTGTATTTTTTACATTTGTTTCTGCTTATTCTTGGCAGCCAAAGTGTGAGGTGTGAGGGTTCCCTACAGAGCCAAGGGGCTATTGATATGATACCCACATTTATACTCTCTGACTGCCTTCTGTTTCCATAGCTACTTTACACTGTCTGAATATACTGTATATACTGTATATACTCACTTTTGTGAGATACTGTACAACTTTAATTCTACAATTACTTGGATATACTACTATGATGCATTCATTTTATTTAGTTGAAATAATGGCTAATTAATTATTTTAATTAGTTATATTACTGATGTGAAAAAGAAAAAAAAAACTCTGTTAGGGCTAATTACAAGCAATACAGAATAGAATTTGTTTTTAAATGTGTCTTTTACAAGACAGATTATCTCAAAACAGACAACATAACTGTAGATCCTCAGTCTATCTTTATTGGATGGTGTTTTGTATTCTTTTCTCTTTTCATGGTTCATCTGTGTTATTTTGAATAATGAAAATGACTCTTAAATCTTCATTATTAATATCAATCACAAGTATGTGAACCTGTAGGATTAGCAGTTGATTTGACAATGAAATTAGCATCAGGTTATTTCAATCAGGATGACAATCAGGTGTGAGTGAGTGCCCCGTTTTATTTAAAGAATAGGAATCTATCAAAGTCTGATCTTAACAACACATGTTTGTTTAAGTATATCATGGCATGGACAAAGAAGATTTCTGAGAACCTCAGAAAAAGAATTGTTGATGCTCATCAGGCTGGAAAAGGTTACAAAAACATCTCTAAAGCGTTTGGATTCCAGCAATCCACAGTCAGTAGGATTGTGTACAAATGGAGGAAACTCAAGACCATTGTTATCCTCCCCTTGAGTGGTCGACCAACAAAGATCAATCCAAAAGCATGATGTGTAATAGTCTGCAAGGTCACAAAGGAACCCAGGGTAAGTTCTAACCAACTAAAGCACACAAGTTGTTTTTAAAAGAATGGTTAAAGAAGAATAAATTTAATGTTTTGGAATGGCCAAGTCAATGTCCTGACCTTAATTCTCAGGGACTTTGACTGTAATATGGCTGCTGGTGCCAGACCGGTTTGAGTATTTCAGAAACTGTGGCTCTCCTGGGACCAGGCATTGTTTTTCCAATCTTCAGTTGTTAAGTTTTGGTAAGCCAGTACACACTCTAGCCTCAGATTCCTATTTTTGGCCGACAGGAATGGAACATGTTGTTTTAGCCTATTTGCGAAAAGGTTCAAAATAGTGCATTCAGAGCTTTTCTGTTCAACATAGGTATAAAGACATGAACTTGTGGCTGGTTCAACCAGTCTGGCTATTTTCCTCTGACCTCTGTTGATGAAAAGGCCTTTCTGCCTGCATAACTGCCACTTTTTGTTTGTTTATTTTTCATACCATTCTGTGTAAACTCTAGTGACTAGAGTCTGAGACTTGTGTCTGAAAATTCCAGGAAATCAACAGTTTCTGAAGTCACTGAGATAGTAAATCTGGTGAATGTATTATTATTATTATTATTATTATTATTATTATTATTATTATTATTATTATTATTATTATTGTTATACATTTTTTGATGAAAGCAAAAAAGTAAACCATTAAATGAGGATGAAAATGCTGATGCTTTAAGGTTTTGTCCTAATTCTACCGATTTAAATATGTATATCTCCTAACAAATATTACTTATGAAACAAATTATATTATGTTAATGTTATACTGTATGTATTCACTACATTAAGCTTACTTTGTGTCTGTTAAATCAAGGAAAGAATAGAAATGTACAGAGAAGACACTCTAAGACAAAAAGAAATGTTAAAAAAAATTAAAGAAGTAAAAGAAGAAAAATACTAATACCACCACCACCACCACCACTACTACTACTACTAATAATAATAATAATAATAATAATAAAAATAATAATAATAATAACAACAACAACAACAACAACAACAACATAATGGATTAATGGGTTGTTTGTGTAAGATCATTTGGGAATATACAATTGAGTCCTTCTACCCCCTGTGACTCTCAACAATATTACTTGCAAACATCAGACAAAATAAACAAATGGCTGATAATAGTTTATTTATAATGACAATAAGTCTAGAAAAGTATAAAAAATGAAATCCATTAATAACTCAAATGTTTCACACATTTAGGGAAGTATGAGAGACCATTTTTACTTTCTTCTAATATTGTGGTTCATTTGCATTTTCTACTCAAATATGGGTTGATGATTATTTAAATTGGATTATGAATGATCCTTGTTATTAATATTTTCCATAAGTTATATTGAGGCAACTGATAGTAATGTAAATGCATCTGCTGTTAAAACAAAGTTGGCATCTAAATCACAATGTCCCAACTAAAACATTTGAACATTATAGACATTCCATGACAATACTGAAGTTTGCCAAAAGGATTACAGAACAAAGACAACTGAGAATTGACACAGCGCATGTTATCTATTTTAGATCATCTTAACACTATGATGCTTTGAGGAACATTGTTGTAGTCTGGCTAAGCCAGTGTTTCCCAGCCGGGGTGCCGTATGATGAGTGCCGTCTGATGAGTGCCGTCTGATGAGAGCAGGGGTGCCATGTAAAAATCCTTCAAACATTTCTAAAATCCTAAAATGTGTATAAAATATTAAATATATTTTAAATATATTTAATATATTTTAAATATAAAATATCTAATGTTTGAAATAATAACGCAGACACACAACAATAAAAATATATATATACAAAAAAATAATAATTCCCTCCCCCTCGACCCCTCTCGCTGACCTGTCAGCAGCACACCAATGTCAGTATGCATGCTTTTTATCCTAATAATTAGCGTGTGACAATGCATGTGTAGTGAAAAATATGGACAGATTTCTTAAAAGAAAAGCTCCAGATGCTTCTGGACCATCAACTTCATCCTCTTGTAGCTAAAGCCTTGTTTATACTTTCTCCTGGCTCTGCACCACTCGCCATTGTAATATTCTTTGAAACGAAATGGGGTGGCTCGGAATAATCGTTCTATAATCCAACAGGAAGTAGCTGAGAGAACAAGTAGTTTGTCGGAACAACTATTGCAACACTTATAAACAAGGTGTCTCACGTGTACAGTAGTTGCTGAATGCTGAGGAGGAATTGTTGTGCTTGTTGTTGACGATGTTTATTTTCAGTAACCTACACTGCACTAAAACCGACAGTATGAAAAAAAGAACAAAGAATCATATAAGAATCATATAAAACCCAGTAAACCTTGAGATTATCACTTGTCACATTACAATAAAATACAGCCATAGCCTAAATATGAGAACATGTATAAAACTAAATAGAGCAACCTCAATTTTTTACATTTTATTCATTTGCATTCATTAAATAAACTTGTTTATTGTAAGCTCATTTTGTAAATGTTAGCAATTAATGTAGACATAAGCAAAACGTGGGTGCTTCCTGCAAATGTTATTTCTCACATTTACTAAATCAGGTGATTATGTTCGCCCATTAGTGCAAATTGCAAGAGTCGCCTCAAAGTCATTCATTTTCGGATGCAGGCCTGCGTGCTCCCTCACGCTATTGCGGACACATCGAGTATAAACCAGGCTTAACGTTGTCTGGCATTAATGTTTGTGTAGGGTGCCACAAATTTTTTACATTTTCAAAGGGTGCCATGACTGAAAAAAGGTTGGGAAACGCTGGGCTAAGCCATACAATAAAAACGTCTGGGTTACACATGTAACCCTGTTCCCTGAGTAGGGAACGAGACGTTGTGTTTAGCATAACACTATGGGAGCGTCCCTTGTGCGACCGGCATCTGAAGCTTGTGTAAAATCATGCCTATTTATAGACCTGCCATGATCAGGTGACGTGGCAATTAAGCGCGTCGCATTATATATATATATATATATATATATATATATATATATATATATATATATATATATACATATATATATGGCACCTGTGAACCGTGCTGTCAGCCTCTATTATCTGAAGCAGAGATGCAATTCACAGACCTACCCCGGTATGACAAAGCTACGCAACCTCTCGTTCCCTTCTCAGGAAACAGGGTTACAAGAGTAACCCAGACATTCCCTTTCAAAGGGAACTCCACATTGCGTTAAGCATAATACTATGGGAACGAGAATACCCACTCCGTCATACCGAGGGTACGGCCTGTTCAAAAAGTCCCAGGCCCGAGGGTCACTGCAAGACATTCAAACCCGGGGTGGAATGAATATCCAGGCTGTAATATTGAATGAATTTGTGTGGCGTAGACCACCCTGCAGCAGCACACACATCCTGTAAAGACACCCCATTGGATAAAGCCTTTGAGGAGGCGACCCCCAAAAGTGGAACGAGCCTTTATGCCCAGAGGCGCAGCGAGATCGCGCGGCTCATAAGCGGTTGAGATTGCTTCCACAAATAGAGATGCACTGCTTTGACACACCATCACCTCTACTGTCGCTGCCAAGCAGACAAGCAGCTGCTCCAACTTCCACCACTGGCCGGAGTGGTGGACGTAAGAACAGAGAGCCCTTACTGGACACAGCAGGTGCATTCCCTCTTGTTCCGGTTTGAGGAACGGACACCACAGGCTGGGCAGCAGATGTAGGCACCATAGGAATATAATCTGGCCTAGGATATAGGAAGGCCTTGGCTAATCCAGGGGTAAAGGCTGTTGGCTCAAATTTAGCCTATTACCCAAAAACATTTAAAACTCAACTTAGAAGCCAATACTCACATCTACCTCTGAGCCCAGTTGGAGATAGAAAAAATACACCAGCCGTGAGTGAGAAGAAGCAAGGGTCCAGCTTTATTGTTCCATTCCACCACACGAGATCCACACCGATGAGAATTCTCAGAAGTGATCCCCCTACCCTGAGCTTAAGCTCCAGTATTTATACTGTATTTACACACTAGATAACCCATAGGTTTCCAGAAAAGGCCTATTTCACTTACCCATAGAATTGAAACCAGGGGTTTTAATTTACACATAAAATCAGAACCCAGGCATTTCCAACAACCCAGGAAACAAAAACCCAGAGTTTCTAGTTACCTAGGTGGTCAGAAACCAGGATTCTCATTTACCTAGGGGGTCAGAAACCAGGATTCTCATTTACCTAGGTGGTCAGAAACCAGGATTCTCAATTCCCTAGGTAAAAAAAATGACGTAGACAAGACGACTAAACAACCGGGAGGGACCTTGGTCTTATCGTTATCTTGAGGGGGGGGGGCAGTTTGACCCAGCCACCCTTATAACTGGCTTTCTTCATGGTTCTCTAAAAATTAAGGCTTTCCTTGCGAGACGAGAATCTTCACCACCTGAATCATGAGTAAGTTATATTTTTCTATTTTTCCTGTATTTCTCGTTTATAATTTATTTTCATATTTGCACTATATTTCTTATTTTATATATATTTATACTACTTGAAAAGCGGTTTACTGTACTTCCAACTTCTTAATATCATTACAGTTCTACTGTCCTGCATATCCTACTATTCTGTTTTTTTTTATTTTTTTTTTATAGAGTTTCTCTATTACTATAAGATATTATTAAAGTTATTCATGTGTGTGTATGAGAAAGAGAGAGTGTGTGTGTATGTTGTGTCTACTTGACTGTACGAGCGTGTGTGTGTGTGTATTAGCACTCCTCAGCTCAGCTCGTATACCTCTTTTTGGCTTTTTTTGACTATTACTGCTCTTAAAGATCTTTAAAGTGTAATTCCAATTTGTCAATGTCCGCCTAATCCCGCTTCTGTGTGTCTAGGTGCCCGTCTCTTCTTCTTCTCCCCTTTGCTGGATGCTAGGTCTCCCTTATGTTTAT
The DNA here is from genome assembly GCF_001660625.3 of Ictalurus punctatus. Taxonomy (NCBI): domain Eukaryota; kingdom Metazoa; phylum Chordata; class Actinopteri; order Siluriformes; family Ictaluridae; genus Ictalurus; species Ictalurus punctatus. The sequence goes on from NC_030435.2 coordinate 15,814,609, forward strand.
TTTATGACATTTTTTATCCACAACATTTCCCCCTCTGAGGCTATGAAGCCTCATACCCTACCTTAATTAAACGGGTATCTGTGGAGGAACTGGTTCTGCCGCACCCCATGGCCGTCCCCCGCTAGCTGTTGGAGGATTACTCTAACGAAGCCATAATCCCTGCGCCTGTCCCTGTACTCAAATGAGTCCCTTACATTAACCACTTCTACGCAACACTGATCCGAATAGGAGCTGAGGAGGTTTTGTAGACCTGGTGGGAGACGTGCTAGTGTTGTGCGCCCCGGGGTCTCATAGTAGATTGGCAGCTGGAGAATGGACCTTAGGACCCCCCTACATCCACTTGCCGGACATGTGTAGATGTACCTAGCCATAACTCTTAACCCTTAACCTACTTCTCCTTTTAACTATATATATATATATATATATATATATATATATATATATATATATATATATATATATATATATATCTCATTTCAAATCTAACTACCTTGATTATACTTTGTTTGCCTACATCGATTATAAGTGTGATTAACTGAGTTCCCCTAATCATTCATTACTACTACTACTGCCGTACGTATGAGTGGCCACTACAGTAACTAACTACTTGATCTACACGTCCCTATCTTTCTCAACTAGGCCTGTCAGCCCACAGTTTTGTATTTGTCGGGACCTGCAGATTCTTGCTTCCCCTCAAAAACCAAACCCCAGTCTTTCGCAGTCAGGGGTGGGCGAAAAAACCTCTTATGAGGAAAAATTCCCACCCTGCCAGCACTATGTGCTCGGCAGCACCATTATACTTTTCTATGCCTGATTGCGTCACACTTTGTTGCCCATCACATTACATGTCATGTCACATATCACAGCATTTTATAACACTCGACATAACAGTCTCTATCAGCAGTATCCCTCTGTATTCCAGTTGTCTTCGGCTCAAGCACTTTATGTACTGTAGAGAACCACCCTTTGGGGAGAGGTTAGGCTAGCACGTACACCCAGGGTATGGATCTTCACATCTTCTCATCCTGTCTGCCACTGACTGAGCAGACCTCCCGTTGACGGCAGCTTCATACCAGACCTTCACGTGTTCCCCACCATCTCGTCATTGGAGGATTGAGCATCCTCCAGGGGTTGCATGTTCTGTACTGTACGAGTACAGTAAAGCAGGAAGGGGCAACAGAGAGAGCTTGTAGATCTCCCACTCGATTGAGAGATGTCAGGGCCAGCAGAAGAGCTACCTTTAGAGTCAGAAGCTTCTCAGAGGCTGACTCTGAGGGCTCAAATGGGGCCCCTGACAGACCTTACAGGACCACAGAAAGGTCCCAGGAAGGTATGCGTGGCCTGCAGATGGGCCTCAGCCACCTGACACCATGCATAAACCTCGAAGTTAGAGGATGTTGCCCCACAGAGGCTCCATCAACCGGGGCATGGCTGGCCGAAATGGTGGCCACGTAAACCCTGATTGTAGAAGGAGCCCAACCTGCTGAGAAATGTTCTTGTAAGAACTCCAGGACTGTAGCTATTGTGCAGTTCACTGGTTCTACAGTGGATCCCTGTTGATGGGAATCTCCTAAAGAGTGCAATCTAGCAGGAATATTATCTCTGAGAACCATATTCGCACTGACCAATAAGGTGCTACTAGCAGCAGACATTCACTGTCTTGGCAAACTCACGCTAGAACTTGTGGGAGCAGAGCAATCGGGGAAAAGCGTACAGATGTGACCTCGACCACATGTGCACCATGGCGTCCAATTGTTTGGGAGAAGTGAGGGCGAACCACAGCGGCCATGTGTTGTCTCCTCGGAGGCGAACACATTCAGTCCCACTTGGCCAAACCTCCGCCATATGGACACCACCACTTGCGGATGAAGCTATCAATCCCTGGGCCCCAGCCTCTGCCTCAACAGGATGTCTGCCCCCATATTCCAGTTGCCCAGAATGTACATTGCATTCACTGACAAAACTTTCCCTCTGCCCGGAGAAGAATAAGTTGCGCCTGCCTGAACAGGGGGCATGGACATAATCCTCCCTGGTGGTCAATATATGAGACCACCGCTGTGTTGTCTATAAACACATGGTGACATCTCAATTGAGGAAGAAGGAATTTCAGTGCTAGAAATATGGCCCACATTTCTATGCAATTTATATGCTGCTCCAGATGAGGGCCGCACCAGAGAGCGTGAGCTGAACAGCTGTCTAAGACTGCTCCAGCCCGTGAGGGAGGTGTCTGTCATTACCGTCTTGTGCTAAGGAGACACCCCTAGAGTGTGACCCAAGGCTAGATACCGGGGACACTCATATTCTCACAGCACGTAGACATCACCACGTGACACTGATTGCTCTCAGAGATTTCATCCTTGGACAAAACCCCCAACTTCTCAACTAGGTCCAATGGTATGACATTGGCTGTCCATAAGCTCCAATAGTCTCCCATAGAGACTGGAGGGGATGCCAAGATTCAGATTTATCTTACGCAATGTTGATAGGATTGACCCTACGCATGTTGGGGATAGAAATGCCCTCATCGTAGTAGAATCCTTATAACCCCTAGAAACGTTGTCCACTGCACTGAAGAAAGCATACTTTTCTGAGATTCAACCTGAGCCCCAACCTCTTCATTTGGGCAAGAACAACATCCGATGTTGAACCGCCAATTCCCCGGGTCATGCTAGAATTAACCAGTTGTCCAGGTAGTTTAGTACATGGATGCCCTGGAGTCACAATGGAGCCAGAATGACATCCATGCACTTTGTGAAGGTGCAAGGGGATAAAGCTAGCGATATTTCTATGTGGAAATATGCACCTTTTAGATCTATCTTCACAAACCAGTACTCAAACTGAATCTGTGGAAAGATAAGTTTGGGCGTCAGCATCTTGAACCTGTATGTCCAAAGTGTACAGTTCAGATGACGCAGATCTAAAATTGGGTGCATACTCCTCTATTTTTTGTGGACCAGGAAATAACGGCTGTAAAAACCTCCCTCCCTGAGGGAATGGGGTGCATGTTCTATGGCCCCTTTGTCCAAGAGGGATCTTACTTCCTGCGCTAACGTCGGGCTCTGGTCTGTGCTGACTACTGTGGTGAGCACACCTCTGAACCGGGGGGCGAGCTCTAAACTGGACCCGGTAACCCTTTTCTACGGTAGATTGAAACCATTGAGACATATTTGCCAGATGGTCTTTTAGTGATGTTAACTATTCCACATTCTATTGGAGGGAAAGCATCAGATTTTCGTTGCCCTGTGACAGCTCACTGACCAGAGAACACTGAGGACAGCCTTGGCTAGGGGAGGCCCTACAGTAGCACTGGGGGCTAATTGCCCTAGCAACCTCATGTCCCCTGATACGTCCCTCCACAAGACTACTACTGCCTAGGCTTTGCCCACCAGTGCCACAGTGGCCTTACATGGTGGCTTGGGTGGCAAAGCCGGCCCCCCTATATTACTTGCCATCGATGGAGAGAGGTAGCTTGCAAGTGCCTCCTCCACCTTCAGCATAGCTAAATAGCCATGCCGTTCATTCCCCCACAATGGCCGAATAAGCCAACATCGTGGGGTTATAAATACGGCTTATGCATGGTTTTCCCTGAGAAGCCTGATATTTTGTCATGTACTTCTGGAAGAAAGGGGAGTTTTCTGCTAGCTGCCTTGGCAGCAGCCGGCCCAGATCCGCGAGGCTCTGAAACCCAACTCGCTTCGGCTTCCAAGAAGAGAGCGACTCGCGAGCGGAGCTGCCTAATGTAGACATTACAATGCGCAGCCTCTTGAGGCTGCCGTCACATGCTCCAACCGTAGACACTTCACACAGAAAGTGTGCACTATTCCCTGTGATGAAATGGGAGCAAGCCGTAACACACTTCCTGAATTCTCTCACTCATATTTTTCTCTCTGGCTCATTCCTCTTTTTTCTTCTTTTTTTAAAGGGATAGAAAAGTCCAGAGATTTTGAGAAAAGATAGGAAATTAAAGATAGAGAGGAAATTAAACGTCTTTTTGTTTCTTCACACAAACAACCGACATGCAGTCTTGCTGAAGATAATAAGGCTGACAGCGTGTTCACAGGTGCCATATATATATCACACGATGCACTTAAATGCCACATCACTTGATCATGGCAGGCCTATAAATAGGCATGATTTTACATAAGCTTCAGATGCCGGTCGCATGCAAGGGGCGCTCCCATAGTGTTATGCCAAACGCAACGTGGATTTTGGCTTTTGACATATGAATAACAAGGTACCATTTATGACATGCCTAACAATAAAAGTTGTGCTCTCTCAAGGTTTACATTATATCCAGTAGCGTGGTGCCATCAAAGAGCATTAAGAATGTCAGCACCAGTAGTATTATATCATAGGTGTTCATTTGTATTAGGTCAAATGCAACTCTATAGATTAACCAAATTGATGTTCAGTCAATCATCTTTCTTGTTCTACTTTCATGGAAATAGCTTTTTGTTTATTTACTTTAGCTCCCATTACACCCCTCAAAGATAGAGATTTCAGGCCACCATTCATCAACTATTTCAGGCCACCAACTAATAACACTTTTCCACCAAACAGCGCAAAACAACATGACTCTGTAGCAAATCAGTTTTTCAACAGAGACCTTCTGTATGTCACTCTCTATAAGACCATCTTCTAAATGCTGTAAAAGGCAAATGCAAATGTAACTGTAAATCTGAAATCGAGTATTAGCAATATCTTGGCCAAGTACATGTCAGTTTCCCATCACATAATGCGAACATTGAATGTAGGACAAGTAGGCATGAATAGTATAGAAGTATGAGTAATAAAGTAAAATATTCCATGATGCCCTTACAGGGTGAACTATTGAGTAGTTTGTTTTAATGGCTGAGAGTGTACCCAAGTATGCCAATATTTATTGTTTGATGAAAACAGGTTTAAATGCAATAAGAAATCAGTAAATTACAAATAAAATAAATAAATAAATAAATAAATAAATAAAATTAATTTTCTATGGAACTCCAATAGTAGTCCACAGCAGGTACAGCACCATTATGTTATAGCTTATGAGGAAAGCAAATACATTGAATGGGAAGCCATCTAGGGTTTGGCCTGATTTGAGAATAGTGACTTGCTTGGGAGATGGACAAGGAGAGTAACCAAATTCAGCATGTGTATATCATGTTAAGGTTTGCATCGTGGTGGAAATTGTGGCAAAAGATGGACCAACCAGGCCACTGTCACATGGTAAATGGTCTGTACTAATATAGTGCTTTTTTTAACCTTAGCAGTTCTACAAAGCACTTTACACTGGTTCTCATTCACCCATTCACACACACATCAATGGTAGCAGAGCTGCCATGTAAGGCACTAGCTTGCCATCCGGTGCAACTTGGGGTTCAGCGTCCTGCCCAAGGACACTTCGGCATGTGGGCCAGGAATCAAACCGCCAACCCTATAATTAGTGGACAACCCACTCTACCACCTGAGCCACAGCCACCCCCACATTTTTCACTCATTACTTTGGCCATATGCATTTTGTTTTGAGTCTTGTCTCCACCCCTGTGCTGTGATTAGTATGTTTCCTGATTGTACTCACCTGTTCTCTGTCCAGCCCTAGTTTGTCTATTTCAACAGTGCTATTTCTGTCTTTTGTGAATTCTTATTTTGTATTTAGTTCATTAAGTCCATTTTTTTTTCTGATTCTCACTTGCTTTTTTGGTTTATGATTTTAGATTATCCGTTCGAGACTTTGTCTGCATGTGTATTGACCCATGTTGTGGACATTACCCAAATAAATACCACACTGAGTTTACACACTTGTGTCCTGCTTCTCACTACTTCCTGTTATACCCACCCTCACCACTCCTCAAACATCAAAGGTTTCACATGCATTTTTTATGTCACTCCAAATCCCATATTCCACTCTACATATGGCGTCTACATAAACAAGACAAAGAAAACTTGTAGGATGGTATGGTGCCTCGTTCTTTAAAAATAAATAGTTTACACTTTTCCATTTTCATTATATCTGGATTCCAGAGGCTGTAGCATTAACACTTTAAAAACCCGCATTCTTAGTAAACAATCATCACTGTTAATGTGTAGTTACAGTGGTTAAACATCAAACCAGAATCCTATTAATTAAGATGTGAGACAGATCCATTTTATTCTCCTCCTTCAGGGTATGAAATGGCACTTGTGTGAGTCTTTGAATTTCTGTTTGTTTAAAAGATTTAATGTGTATGTGTGTGTGTGTGGGTGTGTGTGGGTGTGGTGGGGTGACGAGAGGGTTCAACATTCATTCAATAAAGCAGGGATGGACATACATGAATAAGTGTGTAGTGAGCGTCAGTAGAAGCCAGCTTATGCTGCCAAAGCAAACAGAAGGTGACAGAACACTGACCAGCTCATTAAATTTGTGGGCACTCTTGCTTTTGGCAATAGCTTTTCTTTACCACACCAGAAAATACAAATACAAATTCAGAGTAGTCCATTAGTCACTGGACAGTGAGATAGCTTTGGTGGTACATTTCATCTCCACAGCTGAAATGTAATTGCAGTCTGTTAACTTTTATTCCATGCCAGAATTACAAGAGATTTTTTTATCTTTAATTTATTAAATTGTAGTCAATTTACTCCTAGCCAAATTAAACACACACTAAATCAGAATATTTCAATCGTTATTGTGTTTCTGCATTTTCTTCCAGAAAGTATTGATTCTGTGTATAAAAGTCCTGTGTTCTTCAACTACTGTAGTGATCAATAAAGTGTATCCATCCATCTTTCTATGCTCCCGCAGTCTGGAATCACATTGTTCATTATGTTGTGATGATAGAATGGGACTGGGAAAAGACAATGGCTATCCTTTCCACTCATAGAGCAGGGCCAGTTGCATTTCTCTTGGATTCCCAGCCACAGTTGGTTATATAACTTTATAGCAAGTTATGGGGATTAGAACTCATGATCTACCAATGATTGGGCAAAACTTTAGACAGTTGCACCACTTGGGAGCTTAATTACAGCCCTGTATACAAAGCCCTCCCATTTTAGTCGACTAAAAGTACTTTGGCTGCTCAGCTGTTATTGACCAGCTGTGTCTTGCTGCATCATTAGTTCATGAGAACTAACAATGATTCTGTCTGGGCGCCAATACAAAGGCCATGTTAGAGGAAATTAAATAGAACAGTCTTGAGGGTTTTTATCATTGTGTACTGCATTGTATATACAGCATTTGTGTACACCACTCCACCCCAGTGGAAAGGAAAGATATTAACTGGTCACACTAGCTGGCTCATTGCAACCTGCTTTAATTACTGAAGAAGAGCTTTTATGCTTAAGGGATCCTGGCACAGAACAAGCCAACACCAAGAACTTTCCTATCCAGACAGAAGAAATACACAGTCTCTGTTCTCTGTTTATGTCCATCGGTATGGGTAAAATGTGTTACTGAAGTCTAAATGTATTAGCGATGAGCAAAAAGAAAAAAACAATTACTAAATGACTTTCACATAGGGAACAAAACAAATACTATGGGTGTTCTGATTAGATATGTAATTTACCAATTGTGGTCACTGGTGGTTTATTTTAAAAGACAAAAATCCTGAAATAAACTCTCCAATGATGTTCCCAATTCTACTCTTGGGTCTGAGTTCACCTTTGTCGAGTTCAAGTCGACACCAAGTCCTTAACCAATCGAGTCCAAAAGGGGCCGAGTGGAACTCAAGTCCGAATCCTTAATGGAGTCCAGACATGTCCAGAAAGTAATTAAATTGAAAAAAGATTTGAAATTGCAATTGTGAACTCAACACTGTTCTGTTAAATTTCTATTTTAACCTTCACAAACCAATGGCAACATAAATGTAATTTTTAAAAAAATCACACTATTACATCTTACCATTGCCATTTAATATTTTTATTTCATGTCATCAGCACCTCAACTACAACCCCTATTAATAAAAGTTGGAAAAATGCAGTATGTAAAATGCTAATAAAAACAAAGAGGAGTGATTTGTAAATGTACTTTGATTTATATTTAAACAAAAAACATATAAAGGCAAGGTATTTGAGACTTTACCTAATCAACTGCCTAGTTTTTTCAAGGTAAATGTTTATTTTGAAATTGATGCATGTAACACATTCCAAAAAAGTTGGGACTGGGGCAAATTAAGACTAATAGCGATGTGACAAGTTGAAATAAGAAGGTGATGTGAAACAGGTGAGGCAATCGTCTAATCATAGTATATAAGGAGCCTCCAAAAAAGGCCTAGGCCTTCAAGAGCAAGGCTGGGTCGAGGCTCACCGATCTGCCAACAGATGCGTCAGCAGATAACCAAATACTTTGAGAACAACATTCCCCGAAGACAAATCAGTAGAATTTTGGGCATTTCACTTTTTACAGTGCACAATGTAATTAAAAGTTTCAAGGTATCCTATCAAATCTTGATTCGTAAAGGGCAAGGCTGAAAACAACTTCTGAATGCGCGTGATCTCCAATCCCTCAGACGTCACTGTCTTGAAAACCATCATGAGTCTGTAATGAATATCCTGACATGGGCTCAGGAATACTTTGGTAAACCTTTGTTAGTAAACACCATTCGCCGCTGCATCCACAGATGATGCAAGTTAAGGCTTTACTATGCAAAGCATACATTAACACTGTCCAGAAGCACTGCCGACTTCTCTGGGCTCAGTCTCATCTGAGATCATTAACACAGTGGAACCGTGTTTTGTTTCAAATAATTTTTGGAGAAAACAGCCAGTGTTCTCCGGGCCAAAAGAGGAAAAGAACCATCCAAGCTGTTATCAGCGTCAGGTCCAAAAGCCAGCATCTGTCATTTTATGGCGCTGTGTCAGTGCCAGTCATGGGTAACTTGCACATCTGTGAGGACAGCATAAATGCAGAAAGATATGTACACATTTTGAAGCAATATATGCTGCCATCCAGAGCAGGACAACGCCAAACCACATTCTGCCCCGATTTCAAGCATGGTTACGTAAGCAGAGAGTGTGTGTGCTAGCATGGCCTGTCTGCAGTCCTGACCTGTCACTGATTGAGAATGTGTGGCGCATTATGAAGTGCACCGAAGGCCCCCTACAGTTGCACAGATGAAGAAATGTATAATGGATGAATGGGGGAAAATTACGATTGCTAAACTTAACCAACTGGTGTCTTCAGTGCCCAAACGCTTAATAAGTGTTATTAAAAGAAAAGTAATGATGTAAACATCAAAACATCAAATAATGTGTTTTCAATATGGTACAAGATGAATTGAATTTTCAAATGTCTGTTTTTGTTTTGTTTGTTTTTTTTTGCATTTTCCATACTTTTCAGAATTTGGGTTGTAGTTTCCTATCAAAAAATGGTTTCAAAGAAAAAAAAAGGGATTTAGAGGTATATGTAGAACTTTTATTACATTACAAGTGTATGAAAATACAAATTAACCTGTTTGGTTATTGTATCACACTATATTGTGTCCTCCAGTTCGAGTTGACATTTCAATTATATGATGCTTCTCCCCCACAGAGTAGGGTTACATTTAGCAGCATGTCATAACTACAAGCTTCATGCTTTATTACTGCTTTTAATCTGTCTATGAATGACAATAAACTCATTTCTGAACACAGCTCTGTTCTTGTAACTTTTTTTTTTAATTGCTAAAATAAATTTTTAAAATCCCTATCAACAGGGTTTATGATATTTACTACATTAAGAAGTACATTTCACATTTTACGTGAAATTCAAGACTGGAATCACCAAATGCTAATGTTTAGGGGTGGACGATATGACTACAATCTTTATTTCATGATAACGATACATTTTCTCAGGTAGGTCTATCAGTAATATTCAAGTAATAAATACTACAGACATTGAATAAAGCAATTAAATGTGAAATAAAATAGACTTCACTATATGACATATACAGTGATTCTTATTAGAGATGCACCAATGTATTGGCCAATAATCGGTATCAGCTGATAAAGGCTATTTTTCCCGCTATCGGCTATCGGTCGGTAGTTTAAAAACTTCCGATGATCAGGGCCGATTATATCCTGTCAATCAAAAGAGGGCAGGAAAACACATCGAATCCGTGCTGTGTGTAAAGATGAAGTCTCTTGTGTGGAATGACGACAAAGCGGCAGTTTATAAGCTCTGTAAGCTCTGCACTGCTAACATTTTACAACGAAAGTGAGCAGCAGCAGAATCGAGTCTACTCCTACCCCCTCCCAACCCCAACCAGGCCCCCCCCACCCCACCGCAACTCGCACGTTGTTTGCGCTGAATTAAAGGGCTAGTACACCGTATAAAGATTTAAATGAAGATGAGTTGACAAAAAAGGTATATATATTGCTCAGAAAAATATTTGTAGAGTAGTATATTTCATATGCAGTTAATGTTAATGAGTTAATATCATCAAAAAAAAAGTTTATATTAGGCCTATATATTACTAGTTTGATGTTCAGTGATGAAGTAGAAATGCTTTTGTTTGTGGAGAGTGAGTGTGAAGCCTAACAGGAGGCTTTTTAGAATTCAGTCAATGTTAATATAAATAATATTCAATAAGTTAAGAAATCTTACTTTAATCTTCAGAATTTAGTTAATGTATTAATGTTAATTTGAGTAATGTGTTTTCTGTTTATGAGACCAGTTACTGTGAAATAACTTGAAATGGAGAAAATAAAGTTTTTATTTGCATTTCTCTTTCAGAATTAATTATTATTAATTTAAAAGAAGGCATAAAAGGCAGAACTATCGGTATCAGTCGATATCACACTGAATAATCGGTTATCGGTATCAGCTGAGAAATTTTGTTCCAGTGCATCTCTAATTCTTATTAAATTTACTGAAGTTGTGATTTTCTCTTTTTCTTTTGTTGTTTGATTAACATTAATGACACAGACAGCAGCAGGTTTATTAGACTTCTGTCACTTTAAGACCTAATGCACAGATCCAATATACTGTATTGATACACCCAATTGTTTACATTCACTTAAGACATACCTGTGTTTGCATGAATACTCAACCAGACCTGCATTTTGACATTTTTTGTGTATTTATTTGACCGTCCAAGTGTAACATTTCGTTACTTGCACGATGAGACGGCTTTCAGGGAGACATTCACAAATGTTTTGTTATCTTAATTTTATGTTGTTATTTATTTTTTATCTTTCTTTTCATGTTACACATGGCATGCACTCAACTATACTCAGAAAAAGGACCCCAACTGTACCAAATTCACAGTTAAAAATAAAAACTGGTCCAAATCACAACCAAAGTGATTCTAAAAAATATTACTGATGTAGTTGAGTGCTTCTGATTTTCAATGAGTTTGTTAGTCAGTTTCTTAAATCCACTTTACAGTATATACATAACATATCCAGTTTACAGTAACATACATAGTGTAACTGCACATCAAAACATCCCATCTGCCCTTCTACCATTTCCATCTGTCCTTCTACCTTACTGTGGCTCCTGCTTGGTTGGAATGAAAACCTGCACCAACACCAGACCTTTGAGGATAACTTTGGCCACCCCTGTCCTAAATGTATTGTTGTGCCCACTTTTGGTATTTTTTTTCCAAATAATGAATGTAAATGACCTAGCATATGAATGTGACACTTCATAAAATGTAATTGGTTATACTATATCCAAAATTATAATTAGTTTTATTCATTCATACCCTGGAAGGCATCAGCATGGCCCGAGATCAGGAACTTGAGTTCGAAGGTGTATGACCTGATATTCTGCACAGTATCCCTCACAGCTGCCACTTTGTAGCTCTCCTCCATCTTACGAGTACAGCAGGATGGCCCAACATGCTTACACACCAACAGGTTCACATCTGCAAGAAAGAAAGATCATTTAGTGTCCAATTTCAATACACATAGCAGGTAACTTATGGGTAAAATTTTAAACTGATGTAGTTACAGGCTCTGCAAAGGATTATGTTTGGGATCCCTGCTTCCCTGTGTATCTTTTATTTCATATGAAGACATGGATCAGCTGTTGGAAGATTAGGTCTGAGGTGAAATCTGTAACACTTCATCCATGTAAGTTTCACAATTTAAATTAACAAAAAACAGAGTGTCACATGGATAAAGTACATCCCTACATTTAACCCACCTTCAAATCCATAAAATTAGAATCAGGTGTTCAAGATTGGGTTCCAGTGATTAGAACCTGCTTAGGGAGTGCAGGTGGAACCTGTCCTATTTATACCCCTCTCATATCTAGTATCTGGTGTTCCCTTTGTAATTGAAGTGTGTGGTGTCATCATGCCAATATCTAAAGAGTTCTGTAAGGCCTTCAGAAAAAGGTTGTGGATGCCTATGAGTCTATCAATGGATTTAAAAAGATCTCCAAATCATTTGTAAAGAAAATAATCGACAAATGGTGAAGATTTCAAATGACAATTTGTCCAGGGCTGGCCTTTTCAGCAAATTCAGCCTAAGTCTCCAAGAACCCCAAAAATTCATCACAGGATCTGCTAGTAAGTCTTGCAACTGTTAGTGTCAAAGTGCATGATTCTACAATCAGAAAGAGATTGCACAAATTTGACCTGCATGGGAGGAGTGCCAGAAAAAAGCCCTTGCACAACAAGCATATACGAAAAGGCCAGGCCTTTTGGAATAATGCGCTCTGGACAAACAAAATGTTTGACTTACAGACATGTTTGACCAAAGACAGCTTTGCAGGAGAAGCACCTCATACGAACTGTGAAGCACTGTGGTGGAAATGCTATGGTTTGGGGTTGCTTCGCTGCCTCAGGAACTGGACAGCTTGCATTAATTGATTCAAGTATGAATTCTGCATCATATCAAAGAGTGCTTGAAGATAAAGTTAGGCCAACTGTACAAAAGTTGAATTTGAACTGAAAGTGGACCTTTCAACAGGATGATGATCCCAAGAACACTAGAAAATATACCAAGGAATGGCTCAAAAAGAAGAAATGGAGGGTTATGGAATGGCCTAGTTAAAGCCTGGATTTTAATCCCATTGAAATGTTGTGGGGGGATTTGAAACAGGCAGTACATGCAAGAAAAACCTAAACATCTTGCAACTAAAAGAATATTGCATGGAAGAGTGGTCAAAAATTCCAGCAAGCTTGGTGGACAATTATGCAAAACACCTACAAGAAGTTATTTCTGGTAAATGGGGCAATACTAGCTTCTGAGGCCAAGGGTGTACTTACTTATTCCACAAAAGAATATCACATCTATTGATATTTCTGTTGAATAAATGATTGAAAAAAAAAAAAGCTAATTTTCCTTCAAGGTTTTGTTCAAGTATATAAACTTTATTAATAGGCACTGCTTCAAATATGATGTTTGAAAAAAAAAAAAAGTTTGCTTGTCCAAACATGTCAAAAAAGCCAACAATTTCCATGGGGTGTACTTATTTTTCACATGACTGTATATATTGACTACTCAGCTAAGACATCATGTCATTATGCAACAAAGTAGGCAAATGAAATAATATTCTAAAATGACAATAATGACATGGTCAGTTTTAGTGTCATTCAACTGTCCAGCTACAAAAAATCACCTGGATTAAGTGAAACACCTGGATTAAATAAATCAGGCAATGCAAAACAGAACAAAAGGCCTGAAAAATGCTTCCTCCGGAAAAGCCATGAAAAATGGCTGGGTCTTAATCATAACGACCTACAGTCCATGGGGATTTGGCTAAGAGACATCCCTTTGGAGCAGCCACATGACAAGACACTGAGACATGCCTTTGAAGAAGTAAGAGTAATGGTCAGTTAGACTCCATCCTGGAGTCACAAGGAACAAAGGTTGCATGCACAAATTAATACAGCTGAAGGGCAGGTGTTAGTCTTAGCCAAGGGCAAGTCTTACTAAGTCTTATAATCATAGAAATGAGTTTGATGAAAACATTGTGTTGCTCAGTATGATGACTTATCATTGGAGTACTAAGTTGATTTCATATTTAATTTTCACCACACATTCACATGTCCATTGTCAGCAGCAAATGGAGCATTTGAAAAGGTTTTCATTCACATATACTTTAAGGTGTGTGACTACACTTTTATTTTCTTTTATATTGCATTTTAAACAGTTTTCTCACTCACTTTCATTGCCTTTACTTGAACTTCTTTTACATATTGTTTCCTCCATTACTTAGTTTGTGACTGCAATGTTAACGAAGGAATCAGCATCAAACTCCATGTCCCATGCAGCAACATGGCCTACAAACATGGCCACCATGGACTACAACTACCAACGCACATTCATTGTCACATTCTAGGGCTGCTTCTAAATATACCTACTACCCTACTATACAGAAGGCAAAAAGCGGTACGCCAAAGGAGTAGTATGTCCAAATTCTCAGTATTCGTAAATCAGTATGCGAGAAGTACCTGGATGACCTATTGCTTCTGCTGAGGTTCTGCAGTAGGGAACCAGTGCTATTCCATAAGGCAACAGGACTGGCATGGAAGTGCTATCAGAATCTAAAATGACGGAAGGCAATGTGTTGGCTCTTTGAAGTTGTAGGTCACATGACAATGCCAACATGGCAGATGTAGTATGTCCAGATTGTATTCATACTACACGCATACAATGATCAGTACATACTATATCAACGGCCAAGCCGTTGGTACTGAATCAAATGCAGTAGGTACTGTCAGGTAAGTCTGTAGGATAAATTCATTTAATTCAAAGTATCACTGAGTGTACTTACTTACCTGATGATCCAAGGCCTGTTTCCCATACACAATTATCTGGATTGGGATCTGGTTTTTGTATTTCTGATTTTGCCCTGATTACCCTGTTTGTGGATTGCCTGACTTTTTGCTTGTTCTTGACCATGATATTGTCTGGAGTTTTGGATTTGTTTACTTGTCTTTTGCATAATAAAGCACTACTGCAGCCGTCGCCTGACAGTGGCAACATTCGTGTAACTAATTTTTTTTGAAAATCACCCACAACATGTTCATTAACTGCATACAATTGATCAAACTGCAAACACAAATTAGCACTCATTATTTGAGATCTTATTAGATCAGGGCCTTAATGTACATGCTTAGTCATAAATACCCTCTTAATATCCATTTTCATTTCCTGATTGGGGTGATGATCTAATGCTTGCCACTACTGGAACCCTTAACTTAGTGCTGTGAGACACACACACACACACACTTACAGCTACATAGCCAGGACACTCAGCACTGTCATTCAAATAAAGACAGCCCTGTCCATTTAATTGTAATGAGGATTGTTAAGCGCACACACATAGGCACACACTCAACATTCTGGCATACACAGCATACTGACATCACAGACAGAATTAACTGCTGAAATTGAGGCCCAGGATCGCATGCAGCACCTTGGCCCTCAACAGAGGGACAGAAGGGGATTGAGGGAAAGGGAAGGGGGTAGGAAACAGGGACAGAGCGCCTATGCAATGAAAGCTGACCCCAAGAAATGTCTCTCAAGCATTCACTCACTATCACTACTCAACCCTGACCCAAGCTTTGTGCCACCCATTCCAAATATGGCCTTGAAACACAATAGGGTTGGATAGCTTTCACCATTTCTCACTATCAGCATACCCTGGCAATGCATCAGTGTGGCTTAATTATCTAGGTTGCACCAGCTGCTGTGTTTCCCAAAGGAGTGAAGTCATAACCTCTGTCCCTTAAAAAAAAAAAAAAAATCTTATACTTAACATTCATACTTCCTATCACATGCTGTCTTTCATATGATCTTCTTGCTGTCATTTCAGCTGTCTATGAAGTATTCTCTTGTTTGCTCTAAACATTCAATAAGTATACCGCATATATTGCATTACCAAACCATCAGTCAGTAGTTAAAATCACTAGGATGTTTATCCATCCATCCATCCATCTTCTACTGCTTAATCCTTCTTCAGGGTTGCAGGGAACCTGGAACCTATCCCAGGAAGCATCGGGCACAAGGCGGGGTACACCCTGGACAGGGTGCCAGTCCATCGCAGGGCACAATCACATACACATTCACACACCCATTCATACACTACGGACACTTTGGACATGCCAATCAGCCTACCATGCATGTCTTTGGACTGGGGGAGGAAACCGGAGTACCTGGAGGAAACCCCTGCAGCACGGGGAGAACATGCAAACTCCACACACACGGCCCCGGCGGGAATCAAGCCCCGGACCCTGCAGGTGTGAGGCGAACATGCTAACCACTAAGGATTAGCAAGAAATTCTTTTCTGGAAGAAAGCATCTGTTCTGATTAATTACCAAATATGCAGTGCCCTCCACTAATATCAGCACCCTTGGTAAATATGAGCAAGGAAGGCTATGGGGAAAAAAAGGTTAATCTTTTGATCTTCACAGAAATATTCTGCTCTCAGGGATATCAAACAATTGCAAACAAAACATTGTAAACACAGGTTTATCCAAAATAAAGATATATTTGTTAAATATATGTTTGCCACAATTATTGGCACCATGAATTCATATGAGAAAAATATATATTTGAAGAATATTCCCATTGATATTTAAAAAAAACTTTTAGTACACCTGGGTGACTAGGAACAAGACCAAGCATGTGATGTGTAGCAAAAGGTTGTTGAGCTTCATAAAATGGGAAGTGTTTATAAGAATATAGCAAAAGCTTTGAAAATGCCCAGTTCCACCATCAGAGCAGTAATTAAAAAGTTCCAGTCAACTGGAAATGTTATGAATCAACCTGGAAGAGGAAGTGCGTCTATATTGTCTCAATGCACTGTGAAGAGGATGGTTCGAGTGGTCAAAAAATCTCCAAGGATCACAGCTGGAGAACTGTAGAAGTTAGTTGCGTCTTGGGGTCAGAAAGTCTCCAAAACTACAATCTAAAGTCATCTACATCACCACAAGTAGTTTGGAAGGGTTTCAAGAAAAGAGCCTCTACTCTCATCCAAAAACAAACTTAAACATCTTCAGTTTTCCAGACAGTACTGGATCTTCAAATGGGATCGGGTTCTATGGTCAGATGAAACCAAAGTAGAGCTTTTTGGTAATAAACACCAGAGGTTGTTTTGGTGCACACAGAGAGGTAGCTATATGGAACCTCATGCCTACGGTTAAATATGTTGGTGGCTGTTTAATGTTTTGGGGCTGTTTTTCTGCCAGAGGACCAGGACATTTTCTTAGGATACATGGCATCATGGACTATCAAATATCAACAGATATTAAATGAAAACCTGAGTGCCTTTGCTAGAAAGCTTGAAATGTGCCGTGGTTGGATCTTCCAGCAGGAAAATGATTCAAAACACACATCAAAATCAACACAAAATGATTTACTGACCACAAAATCAAGGTCCTGCAATTGCCATCCCAGTCCCCTGACTTGGGAAACCTGTGAGTTTTCCTTCAGCGTGATGTTTAATGTCCCTGACAACCTCTGTAGTACCATTTAGTCACTTGTTAGCAACCACCTTTTTCAAGACACATGCAAGCTTTTAAAAAATCCTGAGTGGGGTGTCACTGATGTATTTTATGTCATAGTAGAAAACGTCGGGGTTACGCATGTAACCCTGTTCCCTGAGAAGGGAATGAGACACCCCATTTAGCATAACAGTATGGGAACGCCTTGCATGCGTGACCGGTATCTGAAGCTTGTGTAAAATCATGCCTCTACTTATATAGCAATATATATGGCATTATATATATGGCAATTAAGCGCGTTACATGATATATATATATGGCACCTGTGAACCACACCGCCAGCCTCTATTATCTGAAGCGAAGACGCAATTCACAGGCCTGCCCCGGTATGACAGTGCAATGCAATGTCTCGTTTCCTTCTCAGGGAACAGGGTTACATGCATAACCCCGACATTCCCTTTCAAAGGGAACTTCGACGTTACATTTAGCATAACAGTATGGGAATGGGAATACCCACTCAGTCATACTGAGGGTACGGCCTGTTCAAAAATACCCAAGCCCGAGGGTCACTGCAAGACACTCGAGCCCGGGGTGGAATGAATATCCAGGCTGTAATAACGAATGAATGTGTGTGGCGTAGACCACCCTGCAGCCTCACACACATCCTGCAAGGATACCCCATTGGACAAAGCCTTCGAGAAGGCGACCGCCCTAGTGAAATGAGCTCTTATGCCCAGAGGCATGGCGAGACCGCGTGCCTCATAAGCCATAGAGATTGCTTCCACTATCCAATTCGAGATGCACTGCTTTGACACAGCATCACCTTTACTGTCGCCGCCAAAGCAGACTAGAAGCTGCTCCGACTTACACCACTGGCCGGAGCGGTGGACGTAAGTACAGAGAGGCCTTACTGGACACAGCAGGTGCATCCTCTCTTGTTCCGGTGTTAGGAACGGAGGAGGGAAGAAAGCCTGCATCACCACAGGGTGGGCAGCCGATGTAGGCACTTTAGGAATATAATCCGGCCTAGTATACAGGAAGGCCTTGGCTAATCCAGGGGCAAAGTCAAGGCAGGAAGGGGCAACAGAGAGAGCTTGTAGATCTCCCACTCGATTGAGAGATGTCAGGGCCAGCAGAAGAGCTACCTTTAGAGTCAGAAGCTTCTCAGAGGCTGACTCTGAGGGCTCAAATGGGGCCCCTGACAGACCTTCCAAGACCACAGAAAGGTCCCAGGAAGGTATGCGCGGCCTGCAGATGGGCCTCAGCTATCTTACACCATGCATGAACCTCGAAGTTAAAGGATGTTGCCCCACAGAGGCTCCATCAACAAGGGCATGACTGACCGAAACAGTGGCCATGTAAACCCTGACTGTAGAAGGAGCCCACCCCACTGAGAAACGCTCTTGTAAGAACTCCAGGACTGTAGCTCTTGCGCAGTTCACTGGGTCTAGCTGACGTTCCTCACACCATAAGACAAAAAGCTGCCACTTGAGTACATACAATTTCCTTGTGGACGGTGCTCTAGCACGATCCAGGGAACAGGTGGTTCAACACCGAGATGTTGTTCTCGCCCACATGAGGAGCTTGGGGCTCAGGTTGAACCTCAAGAAAAGTATGCTTTCTCCAGTGCAGAGGACAACTTTTCTAGGCGTTATATGGGATTCTACAATGATGAGGGCATTTCTTTCCCCAACATGCGTAGGATTGATCCTATCAACTTTGAGCAAGATAAAGCTAGGTCTGGGCATCTCCCCCAGTCTCTGCGAGAGACTGTTGGACCTTATGTCAGCAGCAGCCAACGTCATACCATTGGGACTACTGCACGAGACCGTTTCAGTGGTGGCTGAAAAGTCGGGGGTTTCATCCGAGAATGAAACCTCTGAGAGTAATCAGTGTCACGCGGCAATGCCTACGTGCTCTGAGTATTTGGAGGTGCCCGCAGTTTCTAGCCTCGGGTCACACTCTAGGGGCGTCTCCTTAATGCAAGACGGTAATGACCTACGTGTCCCTCACGGGCTGGGGTACAGTCTTGTCTTTAATTTATTTATTCATTTACATGTGATTCATATTCATGAGATTCATATTCAAGTGATACATTTTCATGTGATTAATTTACGTATGATTCACTTACATGTGATTCATTTTCATGAGATTCATTTTCATGTGATTCATATTCAAGTGATACATTTTCATGTGATTCATTTACATATGATTCATTTTCATGTGATTCATTTACATATGATTCATTTACATGTGATTCATTTACTAATTTGCTTCTCTTTAAATCCAGTTTTAGACTGTGATATTACAAAGGTCTTTCCAGATTATTACTTGCTACACTGTATGAGATAACCCCAGTAAAACTGCCTGAATTCTATGATATAATTTGTTCACCATGTTAGGTTTAAATCCTCTAAAAACAGATTTGCAATTAATTAACATTACATCCTTCAAAGCACTGGCATGTTCTGCTTACTCTCACAATCCTCCAAACACCCACACACCCAAAGTCTCCATAAACAAATGAGACAGCAGTGTATCCTACAGAAACCGAAAGTTGTCCACAATGTGAAAACAACTCTGAGAGTAAGCTGAACTAACCAACAAAATTACCAAGACTGAAAAACAGTCTGCACACAATAATAAATATAATGTTCTTACCTTTCAGAGACTTGTAACAAATAATATAACAGTGTAATAAACAGAAACTCTAACCCGGTCAGAGCATCAAAACAGAGAAGCACATTAATACAGAAGTAAATTTTAAGAGGAGTAAGTCCACAAAATCTAGGCGAAGTAATGCAACAACAATATCTTCAATAAGAATCCGAATTCTGTAGAGCTGGAAGGCCGAGTGCAAAAAATAAAAATAAAAGAAGAGCGAAAAAGACTCCGCTGTGTAGGTGATGCAGTTCACCCCGATATCAAGAGTTTAACATAGTCTCCTGCTTCCTCCGCTGAAATAAAGTCCTTCTGAACACTGTTATATGTAAAGCAAAGCTGACCCGGGTGAAGTATTCCATGGGTGCAGTCTTAAATGGCTGTCCAGCTCACAGTCTTTGGAGCGGCCCTCATCTGGAGTGGCATATAAATCGCCTAGAGATGCAGGCCGTATTCCTAGCACTGAAATTCTTTCTTCCTCAGTTGAGAGGTCACCATGTGCTAGTTGTGTCAGACAACACAGCGGTCGTCTCATATATAACCCACCAGGGAGGGTTACGTTCACGCCCGCTGTTCAGGCAGGCGCAATTAATCCTTCTCTGGGCAGAGGGAAAGTTCTTGTCAGTGAGTGTACATTCCGGGCAGCTGGACTGTAGGGGCAGACATCCTGTCAAGGCAGGGGCTGAGTCCCGGGGGTTGGAGGCTTCATCCACAAGTGGTGGAGTCCATATGGCGGAGGTTCGGACAAGCGGAAGTGGATGTTTTCGCCTCTGAGGAGACAACACACTGCCCTCTGTGATTCAACCTCACTCCTCCCGCACCATTGGGGTTGGACACCGTAGTGCACACGTGGCCGAGGTCATGTCTACATGCTTTTCCCCCGATCGCTCTGCTCCCACAAGTTCCACAGAGAGTTCTCCAAGACCATCTACGTCCGCTGCTAGTAGCACCTTATTGGCCAACTTAAATATGGTTCTCGGAGATAATTTCCCTGCTCGACGGTACTCCATGGGAGATTCCCATCCGCAGGGATCTACTGTCTCAAGCCGGAGGGCTGATTTATCACCCGTGGCCAGAACTATGGAAACTGTGGGTAAGGCCCCTGACGGGCACCAGCTCATAGATTCTGGTCTCACAACTGAGGTTGTAGAGACCATGTTAAACGCTAGAGCACCAACCACAAGGAAATTGTATGCGCTCAAGTGGCGGTTTTTTGTCTTGTGGTGTGAGGAACGTCAGCTAGATCCAGTGAACTGCGCAAGAGCTACAGTCCTGGAGTTCTTTCAAGAATGTTTCTCAGCAGGGTTGGCTCCTTCTACAATCAGGGTTACGTGGTCGCTGTTTCGGCCAGCCATGCCCCGGTTGGTGGAGCCTCTGTGGGGAAACATTCTCTAACTCCGAGGTTCATGCGTGATTTAAGACAGCTGAGGCCCATCTGCAGGCCGCACATACCTTCCTGGGACCTTGCTGTGGTCTTGGAAGGTCTGTCAGGGGCCCCATTTGAGCCCTTAGAGTCAGCCTCTGAGAAGCTTCTGACTCTAAAGGTAGCTCTTCTGCTGGCCCTGATATCTCTCAAGCGAGTGGGAGGTCTACATGCTCTCTCTGTTGCCCCTTCCTGCCTTGACTTTGCCCCTGGATTAGCAAGGCCTTCCTGTATAGTAGGCCGGATTATATTCCTAAAGTGCCTACACCGGCTGCTCACCCTGTGGTGATGCAGACTTTCTGCCCTCCTCCGTTCCTCACACCGGAACAAGAGAGGATGCACCTGCTGTGTCCAGTAAGGGCTCTCTGTACTTACGTCCACTGCTCTGGCCAGTGGCGTAAGTCGGAGCAGCTGCTGGCCTGCTTTGGTGGCAACAGTAAAGGTGATGCTGTGTCAAAGCAGTGCATCTCGAATTGGATAGTGGAAGCAATCTCTATGGCTTACGAGGCGCACGGTCTCACCACACCTCTGGGCATAAGAGCTCATTCCACTAGGGCGGTCGCCTCCTCGAAGGCTTTGTCCAATGGGGTATCCTTGCGGGATGTGTGTGCTGCTGCAGGATGGTCTATGCTACACACATTCTTTCATTATTACAGCCTGGATATTCATTCCATCCCATGCTCGAGTGTGTTGCAGTGACCCTTGGGCTTGGGTATTTTTGAACAGGCTGTACCCTCGGTATGACGGAGTGGGTATACCCATACTGTTATGCTAAATGCAACGTTGAAATTCCCTTTGAAAGGGAACGTCGGGGTTACGCATGTAACCCTGTTCCCTGATAAGGGAACGAGACGTTGCATAGCTCTGTCATACCAGGGCAGGCCTGTGAATTGCGTCTTCACTTCAGATAATAGAGGCTGGCGATGTGGTTCACAGGTGCCATACATATATATCATGCGACGCGCTTAATTGCCACGTCACCTGATCATGGCAGGCTTATAAGTAGAGGCATGATTTTACATAACCTTCAGATACCGGTCACGTGCGCAAGGCACTTCCCATACTGTTATACTAAATTCAACGTCTCATTCCCTTCTCAGGGAACAGGGTTACATGTGTAACCCGACGTTTTCTGCAGTGTGAGGGAGATTTATTTTCACTGGGGAAAAAAAGCTCATCCAGCCTTAATAATCACTTCAAGCAGCTCTTTATTTGCTTGAGAGCTACTCTCTGTTTTTGGCACATGCTTCTAGCTCCAAAATCCGGTGGAGATCCGGACCCAGAGGACAAAGCAAGAGATCCTCCGGCTCCTCTTCCGGATCCATAAGAGATCCCCAGGACCTGAGCCGGCTGGCAGCCTCGGCAGTGGCCGGCACAGATCCACAAGGCTCTCAAACTCAACTCCCTTTGGCTGAGAAGAGAGCGAGCCACGAGCAGAGCTGCCTAATTGTAAGGTGTTCACAATGCACACAGTCAGACCTCTCAAGGGCTGCCTTGGTGTGCTCCATCCCTAGACACTCCACACAGAAAGTGTGTAACCCCCCCCAAGATGAAAGGGGAGTAAGGTGTAACACACTTCCTGAATTCTCTCACTCATACTTTTCTGTCTTTTTTTTTTTAAGGGACCAATAAGTAAAGACATTTTTCTTTCTTTTTTTTTTAAAAAAAAGATAGAGAGGAAATGAAGAGTCTTTTTGAGATCATTACACAAATGACCGACATACATCTTGCTGAAGATAATTATCCTGATGGCGCAGTTCACAGGTGCCATTTTTATATCACGCTATGCGCTTAATTGCCACGTCACCTGATCACAGCAGGCCTATAAAGGCATGATATTACACAAGCTTCAGATACCGGTCATGCACAAGGGCACTTCCCACAGTGTAGAGTTCCCTTTGAAAGGGAACAACTTGTTATGTCAAGATCATGAGAAAATAAAGTCATGATCACAAGAACACAACAAATTTTTTTTTAAAAATCATCATGCATCACTCATTGATCTCATCATTCTCATCATTCTCAGTGAGCAAATCAACATAACCCATGTTACTCGAGGGTCAAAGTTGAAAAAATATATTCGAGGCACTGAAGTCCAGAAAGAGAAGATTTAGATTTATCTAACATTTTAGATCCAAACTAAATTCATTGCCTTCTTGTATATAAGGTTATGTAATGCAAATGTAATTTAAAAATTTCAGTGTTGACTTCAAGGGTAGTGGCAGACTTAAAAACCTTCACAATTATTTAGTTGTTGTTTTTTTTTTACAGTGTCTATAGCTTTAATAGTTAATATTGGAAGTAGCCAATTGATACTAACCCTTTTTTTAATAGTCTTTAGCAGAGGAAACCCCCATACTTTGAACTGTTGGCATAAGTCATCAAATCAAAATGTTTACCTATTATTTTTGTGAGCACCCTTACTTAAAGAAAACATCTCTCCAAAAGAACCAGGCAATAAAACTGCATTTTCTGCAATTGCCCGCAGTATTTATCTTAGTTCAAACTGGCACTAATACTAACAGTGTGCCAACCACAGAGTGTGCAAGTGTGCAAACTGGCTCAGGAACAGGAAATAGGGGGGAGCTGGAGGTTTGGGGTGTATTTGGATAGAAGGTTGAGCACAGTGGATTAAAAAATCAGAGTAAAAACACCTTAACTACTAGATTCAGGTTTACAAATCTAGAAATTATTCTAGATAGGGCTTTGAAATTGTAGTCTCAAGGTAAAACATAGCCCACCAATAAAAGTAGACATATGCCTCAAGGTCCAGTCTGAACTACAGTCAGGACAGCGTAGGCACAGGGATCTTTTCATACACACATAAGCACACCACACACAGTCTCGCCAGTATGACCCTAAATGGTCTCTACTACTCAAACAAACGTCCTTCCCTTACCTCTACCTGGTCACTTAAACATACCAGACATTCCTTTATAACCACTAAAAAGCCATACACATTTATCTGCCGAAAATAAACAAACTTTAACAAATTTGATATAATCACGGATTCCTTACATCTTATATGTATATGTGTGTGTGTGTGTGTGTGTGTGTGTGTGTGTATATATATATATATATATATATATATATATATATATATATATATATATATATATATATTAAAAAAAAGCAAGCATCTAGGTTTGATCTCTGCCCAATGTAAGTATATCCATAAGGGTAAAAGAAAACCGCAAGCTGACCCTAGGTTGGTGCTGTTACTAGCCCTAGGTTGAGGTAGCCCTGGTTTAAATAATAGCTTAAATGTCAGCTTCAGCATAAGGCTCAGCTCAGGGTTAATGCTGAGGTAAACAGTGAGGTAATACCTGGTGCAGCACCATGTAGAACACTGGGTTAAACTGATTTCAGCACTCAGTTAAAGGCATGCAGTGGTAGAGTAAGTAGTAGCTGACTGAGCAAACTGGAGTGGAGAAGGAGAATATGTTTAAAGGCTGTCTGAAGGAAAGTAAATAGAAGCTGAGACTTTCTTCCAGTGCCAGAGATCAACCGTATGAATGTGGGGGTTGTTCTAATGCTCCCATCAAAGAGGTAAACCCACTTTCATGCCTTGACCAAAGGCTATTTGATGTTATAAATAAGCAAAGTTCGCAAGGTAAAGGTACAGTAAGGGTAACAAAAATGATCTTTTTTTCCATTAAAAAATATATGTCAATATCAGTGGAGGGAGTCAGTTCCTGCACCTTACAAAATAGGAACTTCATATGCAAGCTGACAAAAATAAGAATCTGACAATGATATCAAAGGCTATATCAAAGTTTACCCAAAAGAGTTTGTTTAATCAGTCTTTCTAGTGTTCAGAAATTAAGAGAAAACATTAATTTACTCATGTGTCCCATAAAGAACTGGGTTAATTTAGTCCTTGGCACCTGCAAGTCAAGTTTTTCTTAGGCCACATGGCAGAAAGTGGAACTTAGCCCTCTATTTAGGATTAAGATTCAAAATAATCAAAGTTAATTTGCGTATGGAATGACCAGGCAATTAGATTTGCAAAGAAAAATTACATTGCATGCAAAGTAGAGAGAGGAAATTTATTTTTGCATTCACCAAATTTTCTCTGTAGCCACAATGTTCAAAGCCACAAAAATTCAGATTCAAAGAGTGACAAAAGTGTAATGTCAGCTAAAGGTAGTGAAACAGGTTGAAAAATTGTTCAAAATGCAGTCTGAATAAAGAAATTTGTAGAACCTAGACATGAGTGTGTTACAAAACCTAGACATTAGCATTTTTATGCTATAAAAGTGTATGTGAGTTAAATACTTTTCAAAGTGTCAGCAAGCTTGTGGTGAATAAGCAGTATGAAAATTTACTGTGGTAATGTGAAGAAACTTTTACAAAAGCATGATTTCAATAAATCTGTATATTGTTCATTCATAGGCAAAACACCCAGAATAGAACACAGCATCTAACAAACGATATTGGTGTACCTCAGTATTGTTAGGTGTCTGTGCTTTGCCTTAAATGACTTAAGTACTTATCATTTAAATGTCACCCCTTCCCTC
Organism: Ictalurus punctatus; assembly: GCF_001660625.3. Lineage (NCBI taxonomy): Eukaryota > Metazoa > Chordata > Actinopteri > Siluriformes > Ictaluridae > Ictalurus > Ictalurus punctatus. Next base: position 15,840,556 of record NC_030435.2, read on the forward strand.
AATAATTATTTACTCTTCTTGTAAATGTTGAATAAGAATATGTAATTTACATGTATATAATATGACTCCACTGATTTGGTGGCATTTTGTTAGCAAAACTTTAGTGAAACTACTTATGTAGTTACATGTGATGTCATATTTCGTAAAAGACATTGTGTAAGTAAAGTGACTATTTATTTGTTTTATTTTTTGCCATATTGATGACCTTCATCACAATGCCAATCAAAATCTGGGTACGAATTGTTAAATATTTTTGGCTCCAAAAAGAAGCATTATAGATATCAAAAATATTGATTGCAATTTAATATTACTCTCATGTTTTCAGCAACATTTTCCCAGCAGTACAACATTAAAAGTCTCAATATACTCAACTCTCTACAGAACCACATGATAGGGATGATGAATTGTATGCAGCGGTTTCTGTAGCTTTTTGGAGGTTTTTGTGCAATGTTGTAAAAAAGAAAAAAAAAAGAAAGAAAGAAAAAAAAGATTTCTAATGGTGTCGAATTTAATAAAGAGTAATTCACAGCAGCGTTGATTTTATTAGAAGGGGGTTTAGATTTATTTGGTAGAGAAGGAATACCAAACTACCACAGCCAAAGCAGTGTAACTAAAGCTACCGAGTTAGGAGTTTTCTAAGTTAGGAACGTGAATGATGTTTCTATAGGAGAATTTGGAGTGAATCAGACTGAAACCCAGAGTAACAACAGTGTTTTCAATGAAAATGATCTCTCTCCTCATTCAATAATGGATGGATGGCATGAGCTTTGTAACATCAGCACATAATCTTAATATAGTTCACTTGGCTGCATTAATACAGATCATAACTTTTAGTAAATCAGTGGATAAGCAACTTTGTGGCATTGATTACTTAAAGCTCTTATGCTATGCCTGGCTCAATGCCACTATCATTAATTAAAAGCCCTTGCTGGCAGGATTCTATATGTTAGGCCAGTGATGAAATAATAAAAAAGAGAGATTGTCTTATAAGTTCACCACATTCTTGGTACACTTGAAACGTCAGGTACCTCTTCCATGTTTGATCAGGTTTAAGTACAAGTCTTCTTTTGCAAATGAACATCTGCTATGCTTTAAATACTTTGTTCCTACAAAACTCTATTGACTGTCATAGCAACATAATGAACATGCTGTGTCTCATTTTTTTCCTTAGCAAATCACCATATATTGTATCTTGTATGCTTTTGTAATTTTTAATGCATTATATTTTTTATTAAATATTACTTTATGCTTATAATTGCTCTACATACAAAGGAAAAGGGCCAAAATCAAAATAAAATATTGTGTATATATAATTGATATATCTAAATAGTTTAATTAAATTGGTCTCATACTGTGAAAGTGCTGCTCTAACTATAAGATCTTTTCCAACTCACTTCAAAATAACATGAATAAAACTAACACTTTGTGAATCCCCTATACATCGCTGAATAAAATGCTATTTGGGACAGGGCTTGTCCGTGCCAGTGGTTAGAAACACTTTGGCATGCCTGTCATTCCAGACTCCTGGCACAGACTTCTTGCTTTCTATGTCTACAGTCTTGCAGGCGGATTAAGCTTTGTGTCATTGCCCTGTGCCTGTCAGCTGTCACAGAGTCTGAGTCCACAGGGGTAATATAAGCAAACAGTGCTAATATAAGAAAGAACAGGAGTTGGCCAGTTACTGTCCATTATGGTTGCATTGTGATGCATTATGGCTATTATTCATTCATCAATCTTCACTAACTGCTTCCAGCTACATGAACAGTGTGCACTAGATGACACTAGGTGCCAGTCCATCTCAGGGCACCATGCACACAAATGTTCGCACATGTATTCATACCCAGAAGCATTTCAGCATAGCCAATCCATCTACATGCATGTTTGTGGGATGAGGAAACTGGATTATCCAAATGAAGCCCACATGGAGGCATGGGGAGAACATTTAAAACTCCTCACAGACATAAGTAAAATAAATTTAGTGCAAATGTTTACTTCTAGGCATCCTAGAGCATGAAATTTAAATGTAAAAATCAAGGGGGCTCCAGTAACTTCTAATTTATCATGAAGTCAAAAAGATGACTCATGACTGATGCACTGAATATATGCAAGTTATATACAATGGATATAAAAAGTCTGCATACCCGTGTTAAAACTGCAGGTTTTTGTTATGAAAAAAAAATTAAAACACTTTTGATTTTTTTTTCCACATTTAATGTAATATAACAACCAACAAAACCAAATAAAAACATTTTATGGGGCATGTGTGTGTACTCAGAATTTAACAATCACATTCAAACTCAGGGACAAAAAATAATCATAATACACCTGTCATAAATGAAGTGATATCAATTAACCCCAAATAAAGATCAGCTGTTTCTGAAGGATTTTCTTGACATGTTTTTGGTTTCATCCTACTACTGAAGTCAGCAATGAGATTGTTGAAGCTTACAACAATCTCACTGTTGAAAGGTATTGATAAGGAGAGGGGTACAAATACATTAGATGTACTATGGAATACCATGAAGGCCAACATCAACAAGAGAAAATGGCAAACCAAAGTAACATTACCAAGAACATGATGTTCCCCCCAAAACTGATGAAAGGACAAAAAACTTTTCAGGGAGGCTACCAAGAGGCCAAAAATACCAACATTACCAACATTCATGGATCTGCAGGAATAGCAGGCTGGTACTGGCACTGGTCACTCCATGTATGTGACATGTATTCTTCACATGTCTGTGCTATGGGTTAGGGTGGCTAGAGCAGAAGGCCTTTCTCTCTCACACACACAAACAAACAATCCAATCTTGCCTAGATTTTGCTAACACATATATACAATCACACCAAACCATGTGGAAAAATATGTTATGGTCTGATGAGAACAAGGAAGAACTTTGGGCATAATTCACAATTCTACTTATCACCCAAAGAACATCATACCCATGATGAAGCATGGTGTTGGCAGAATCATGCTAAGGGACTGCTTCTCTTCAGCTGGGATTGGAGCTCAAGTAAAGATGGAGGGAATCATGTATATATCCAATGCCAGTCTATTTTGGCAAAAAGACTGTAGGCCTCTGTTAGATAGCTGAAGATGGAGAAAATGTTCACCTTCAAGCATGATAACAACCAAAAGCACGAATAGAAGTCAACATAGAAATGGCTTCAAAAGAAGAATGTCAACATTTTGGAATGGCCCAGTCTGAGCCCAGATCTAAATCCTATTAAGAACCTGTGGAATTGAAGAGAGTTGTGCATAGGAGAGTGCCTGTATGAGCCACCACCGGAGAGCCCCCTCTACTTTGATAGATCTGGAAATGTTTTACAAGGAAATGTGAAATAAAATTGTCAAATCGAGATGTGGTAAATTGGTAGACTCTTACCTAAAAAGACTGAGTGATGTATTTGGATTTAAAACCAAAGTGTGCATGGCCTGAACTGGTAGTTACATTTGTTTTTACCTGCCCATTACCTTTTCTAGTGAGTTTATATGGATCTAGTTCCAAAATTGCATCTGTTTTTTTCCTCTGAGAGTTTCATTGTGTTCATTTCAGTGTAATTCCAGGAAAGTTTTAAAGGTATTTCAGTGAACCTGACAAATCCTTTGTAAGCCCTTGCACCATCAGCCCTTTACAGGAAAACAAATCCTCTGGCACTTTTCTTTGTGCACAATGATGCATAGGCATTATGAAGGAAATACCCTTTCAAAATCTGAATTTGACCAATTTAAACATCAATTTTGACATACCACCATTTTAAACTACTCATATGTGATTATAATGCCATTTGATGCAGTATTTGATTTTAATTAGGGGTGGGGAATTCACAGCAAAATCATACTCAAATAAAAGCTATGTTACTTCCCAACAGAAATTACTGTGAGTAGTGGAAAAGTGCATGTCCTAATACTACTTAATTAAGATTAAAATATTACATATGTGAGTGGCAAAAGAATGTGAAACTTTGCTTTCAGTATATTGTGTGACCCCCATGTTCAACAATAACTACAACTAAATGTTTCCAGAAACTGTTGATCTGTCCTGCACATCAGCTTGTAGCAATTTTAGCCCATTCCTCAATACAGAACAGCTTTAACTCTGGGATGTTGGTGGGTTTCTTCACATGAACTACTTGCTTTTCCATCAGATTAAGGTCAGTACTTTGACTTGGCCATTGCAAAGCCTTAACTTTATTCTTCTTTAACAATTCTTTGGTAGAACGACTTGTGTGCTTAGGGTCTTTGTCTTCCTGCATGACCCACTTCCTCTTGAGAGTCAGATCATGGACAGATGTCCTGGCAATCATTCTTCAGAATGTCTTCAGAATTCATTCTTCCATCACTGATAGCAAGTCGTCCTGACCCAGATGCAATAAAACAGGCCCAAACCATGATACTACCACCACCATCTTTCACAGATGGAATAAGGTTCTTATGCTGGAATTCAGTGTTTTCCTTTCTCCAAACATATTGTTTCTGATTTACACAAAAATGTGCATTTTGGTCTCATCCATTGACAAAACATTTTTCCAGAAGACTTCTGGCTTGTAATGATTGTTAGAAAATTGCAGACAGCAATGTTCTTTCTGGAGAGCAGTGGTTTTCTCCTTACAACCCTGCCATGCACACCATTGTTGTTCAGTGTTCTCCTGATGGTAGGCTCATGAACATTAATATTAGTCAATGTGAGAGAGGCCTTTAGTTGCTTCAAAGTTACCTTGGGTTCCTTTGTGACCTCGTGGACTATTATACGTCTTGCTCTGGGAGTGATCTTTGTTGGTCAGCCACTCCTGATAAGGGTAAGAATGGTCTTGAATTTCTACCTTTTGTACACAATCTATCTGATTGTGGATTGGTGGAGTTCAAACTCTTTAGAGATGGCTTTGTAACCTTTTCCAGCCTGATGAGCATCAACAACTTTTTTCAGAGGTCCTCAGAAATCTCCTTTGTTCGTGCCATGAAACATCTCCACAAACATGTGTTGTGAAGTTACTTAAAATAGGGTGCTCACTCACACCTGATTGCCATCCCATTGATTGAAAACACCTGACTCTAATTTCACATTCAAATTAACTGCTAATCCTAGAGTTCACATAGTTTTGCCACTCAAACATATGTAAAATATAATTATAAATAAATGACTATGTGTAATATTTTTTTCTCACTTGTTTTATTGGGTTTCTTCTGATGATAATGTTTTAGGTCATATATATATATATATATATATATATATATATATATATATATATATATATAGAGAGAGAGAGAGAGAGAGAGAGAGAGAGAGAGAGAGAGAGTTTAGTACCTTTATTTCTGAGAGAGTATGAGGGTATTTTAAATTGGCCTACCTGATAAAAGATTGTGAGTACAAGGTAAATATGCCCAACATCTCCTTTCAGTGTATATGTAGGCCTACTGTATATACATACTTACAAAGAAAACATTCTTCAGTCTTTAAGACAGTTAAGAGTTCTTAGCGTCTTAAAAAAAATCAGTTGTAAACTCTCTCTACATATGAAAACACACTCTGTTCTCTCAAAGCACAGGTTCCCAACCTTGGTCCTGGAATATGCCTGCTCTTTATATTTAGTGTTTCCCCTGGTTCCACACCCAAATCAACTAATAATCTAATTAACCTCCCTTCCTGAGTTGAAGTGAGTGTGTTGGACAAACAAAAACACTAAAATGTGCAGAATCATATGGGCTAATTCATTTCACATTACATATGACTAAACTACACAAGGGTGTAAATAAATCAGGTTGTGTACATTTTAAAACAAAACAATGATCTGTATTTTGTATATAGGTCCACATATGCATTTATATGACCCACTTCGTCTACAGTAGTAAAATGGGGGGTTGTGTATGATTATATTAATTGAATGATTGACAAATAAAAGAAAACGCCTTTATGGCACAGGTTCCCAACCCTGGTCCTATCCTGCACATTATAATGTTTTCTCAATGATATGAATGCTGATTGATTAGTCGATCAATAAAAGCTGTTCATTAGCTCATTAATCGGGTCATGTGTTGGGAGCAAGAAAAAAACGTGCAGGACAAGGGGATATTTAGGGTTCTCGCATATTTTAAACGTTTTTAACGTTTAATATATAGTTTTAGTATATAAAAACAAAAATTTAAAAAGAAAAGGAAACTTGTCTTAGGGCGGAAATAAAATGCAAGTGAATTTTGAGTGGTGAAATTCGGGTATATATATGCTACTCTGTTCGGTAAAGTCGTGCGGGCTGAAAGAACACGAGAATCACTCACCTGTGGTAGGTGCTTCCGGTACCCACTTGAGCGGGCCGATCTGGCGCAGCTGGAAGGCTGTTTTCACCTCGCTGCAGGTGTGCGCTCGGGCGGCGGACGCCACTGCCAGGTTCCCGAGCAGCAGCGCAGCGATCCAGCACACGTTCACTCGCGGGAACAGCCCTCGGGACATGGCAGCATCTCTTGTGGAGAGGTCTGCGCGAATCGCTCGGAGACGGCGCGAAATCCAAAATCGCAGCCAAAGGCAAAGACGAAAACCATAAACGTCAGGCGATCAACCTCTTCGCTGATTTGTTTATCACATTATTCACTGTTTTTATGCCACTGGGACAGAAGAGAGCAGCAGATTGGTGTGGGTCACTTCTTAGTTGTCAGAGTCTGCAGAACGGAGTATTCTCTCTCTCTCTCTCTCTCTCTCTCTCTCTCTCTCTCTCTCTCTCTCTCTCTCTCTCGGTGCGTTCATGTCTTGTCTTTTCTATTTTCCTTTTTTAGCAGAAGGATATAAAGTGAACCCATACGCATGGTCTACATGCGTTATATAAAAGAAAAATCAAAGTTTTCTCAAGTGTCAAACCTTAAAAGCTCAGCCTAGCCGGAAAAAATGTATTGACTGTTATCTGTAAACTCATATTTGAATGTCTAAGCAATTTTTTAGTTATTAGTTTTAGTTATTAGTTACTGTGTCCAAAAGAAATATAAAACCCGATGTAACAGTTGCATTGAACACTATCATCACTGAGAGCAAGGCTACGCTTTGATAAAAACTGGTATTTTGTCCCCCTCTTCTGGCAAAACCTAGAAAGTAGACACGCTCTGTTGGAAGGCAGGGGTTCTCTAACTTTTCACAGTCAGGGACCACTGTAAAATAAATTTCACTGACTCCCTCCAAACATAATCTAAAAATTCAGATATAAGACTCATTATGGAATGTGTGCAATAATATTTTGGTTATTTATTGCAGCTGTAGAGGTTTGTGGATACCAAAACCAATCAGTCCCTCCAGGATTTTGCAATCACAGAAATTAACGCAAAATCAAGGAAACTGCAATATTCGGAGGAGCTTGCAAATTTTCTAAATTGCCGCAGATTTTCCACAGATTTCGGTCAAGACTCGTCACGCGAAGTCATCACAATGCACAATGTGACATCATCACAATGGGCATTCATCCGAAGGTCTCTTCAATTCACATGCGTCGAACATGAGTGCAGCTAAAAATCTCATTTACCAACAAATATCATTGCAAAAGACCACGCAAAACATTTTTTGCAATTGCAATTTCACTAATTCAAGTAGTTTCCCACAAAAAAAAAACTCTGCAAACTGCATCACAAATTTTGGAGAAAAAAAGCCACAGAAAAATCAAGCATTTGTAGCTGCAACAATCACAAAAACTCTTCTGTAAATATCTGTAAAAATAAATAAATAAATAAATAAATAAATAAAAATAAATGGATGGATCGATAGAATAGCGGTGTGTTAGCCCCACCGTGTATCAGGTTGCATCATGGAGACGGGAGATTTTTTTTTTTTTTTTTTCTCGGCAGAGAGCTTCTCTGCAAGGGGACCAGCTGGTCAAAAAGAAAAAAAAAGAAAAAAAAAAGAAAAAAAAAAGATTAGAAAGGATTTATCTAAAAGTTGGATTTCGGAAATAAGAGATTTAGAAACAGAAGTGTGGACTGAACGTTATCGAGTCATATGATAGTGGGTGGATCCTAACACGGATGCAACAGAGGGGAAAAAAGGAAAAACTTCTTAAAACTGATTTGATTTTTTTTTTGCTCTTCAGGAAATTTTGTGATTGAAATAAAGTTCCCTTTCAAAGGGACCGCGACGTTGCATTTAGTATAACAGTATGCGAACGCCATGCGCGCCTGCTCGGTATCGGAAGCTTGTGTAAAGCCATGCCTCTACTTATAGGCCTGCCATGATCAGGTGACGTGGCAATTAAGTGCGTTGCATGATATATATATGGCACCTGTGAACGATGCCGCCAGCCTTATTATCTTCAGCGAGACCGCATGGCTGTTGTTTGTGTGACAAAAACGCATCATTTCCTCTCGATATTTTCTTGAAATCTCTAAACTTTTCTATCCCTTTTTTTTTTTTTAGAGTAAAAGAAAAGAAAAGAAAAGAGAGGGAAGTAATGAGCGAGAAAGAATTCAGGAAGTGTGTTACGGCTTGCTCCAGTTTCATCACGGGGAAAAGTGCACACTTTCTGGGTGAAGTGTTTAGGGGTGTAATATGCGATGGCAGCCTCGGCTCGCGACTCGCACTCTTCCCGGAAGCCGAAGCGAGGTGGGTTTCAGAGCCTCGCGGATCTGGGCCGGCCGCTGCCGAGGCAGCTAGCCATCTCAGGTTTGGGTGATCTATTATGGATCTGGAAGAGGAGCCGGAGACGAGCACTGCTCTTATCTCTTGCTCTGTCTTCTGGGTTCGGCTCTCCGCTGGATTTTGGAGCTCACGTTGCGACTCCTCCTTCCACTATGGAAAGCCAAAAGGGGAAGGGAAAAAAAACAAACACAAAAATAATAGTAATAGGAGCCAGAAGGATGTGCTAAAAACTGAGAGCAGCATATAAAGAGCTGCTTGAAGTGATTACTAAGGCTGGATGAGCCTTTTTCTCCCCAGTGAAAGTAAATCCCTCACGCTGCAAAAACTCCCGTCTTCCAGAAGTGCATGCAAAATATCAGGCTTCTGGGGGAGAACCACACATAAGCCATATTTATAACCCCATGATGTTGGATTATTCAGTCATTGTGGGGAATGAACGGCATGGCTATTTAGCTATGCTGAAGGTGGAGGAGGTGCTTGCGAGCTACCTCTCTCCATCGATGGCAGGTAATTAGGGGGGCCGGCTTTGCATCCAGACCACCGTATAAGGCCGCCGAGGCATGGGTGGGCAAGCCTATGCAGTAGTAGTCTTGCTTGTGGGTCACTGCAGACATTGACACTGTTGCAGGGCTACCAAGCAGACCTGCTGAGTGAGCTCGACATATGGCAGCATTCAAAAAAGCCAGTTCCTTCCCTGTTGTCTCGAGCTCACTCAGAGAAGCTTCTGACTCTAAAAGTAGCTCTTCTGCTGGCCCTGACATCTCTCAATCGAGTAGGAGATCTACAAGCTCTCTCTGTTGCCCCTTCCTGCCTTGACTTTGCCCCTGGATTAGCCAAGGCCTTCCTGTATACTAGGCCGGATTATATTCCTAAAGTGCCTACATTGGCTGTCCACCCTGTGGTATTGCAGGCTTTCTGCCCTCCTCCATTCCTCACACCGGAACAAGAGAGAATGCAACTGCTGTGTCCAGTAAGGGCTCTCTGTACTTATGTCCACCGCTCCGGCCAGTGGCGTAAGTCGGAGCAGCTGCTGGTCTGCTATGGCGGCGACAGTAAAGGTGATGCTGTGTCAAAGTAGCGCATCTCGACTGGATAGTGGAAGCAGTCTCTATGGCTTACGAGGCGCACGGTCTTGCTACGCCTCTGGGCATAAGAGCTCATTCCACTAAGGCGGTCGCCTCTTTGAAGGCTTTGTCCAAAGGGGTATCCTTGCAGGATGTGTGTGCGGCTGCAGGGTGGTCTACGCCACACACATTCATTCGTTATTACATCCTGGATATTCATTCCACCCCGGGCTCGAGTGTCTTGCAGTGACCCTTGGGCTTGGGTATTTTTGAACAGGCGGTACCCTCAGTATGACTGAGTGGGTATTCCTGTTCCCATACTGTTATGCTAAATGCAACGTCGAAGTTCCCTTTGAAAGGGAACGACGGGGTTATGCATGTAACCCTGTTCCCTGAGAAGGAAATGAGACATTGCATAGCACTGTCATACCATGGCAGGCCTGTGAATTGCGTCTTCGCTTCAGATAATAGAGGCTGGCGGCGTGGTTCAGAGGTGCCATATATATATATATATGTATATATATATATATATCATGCGATGCGCTTAATTGCCACGTCACCTGATCATGGCAGGCCTATAAGTAGAGGCATGATTTTACACAAGCTTCAGATACCGATCACACGCGCAAGGCGTGTGTCTCTTTCACTGTAGGCAGACTTGTGTGCTGAGGCCTTCAAGTCCAGTGAGACTATGGCGAGGAAGATGATTCAGCTATATAAGCTGTGCAGCAAGCAGCTTTCCCAGCAGGACCACTACGACTTCGCTTTTAAAGCACCACTAATTAAAATAATAAGTATGGTGAATAACAATAGTAGTGCTTTTCAAGCACCACTAATTATTATAACAATAATAATAATTAGTGGTGTTTGAAAAGCACTACTATTGTTATTCGGCATACTTTTTTATAATTATTATAATAATTAATGGTGCTTGAAAAGCACTACTATTGTATTTGGCATACTTATTATAGTTATTATAATAATTAGTGGTGCTTGAAAAGCACTACTATTGTTCTTGTGCATAATAATAATAATAATAATAATAATTATTATTATTATTATTATTATTATTATTATTATTATTATAAGTATGCACAAGAACAGTAGTAGTGCTTTTCAAGCACCACTAATTATTATAATAATATTCAAGCACCACTAATTATTATAATAATAAGTAATCCGAATAACAATAGTTTTTAAATTTTTTATAGTTTCTAAAATAGTTTTTAGTTTTTTCAAGCACCACTAATTATAAGTATGCCGAATAACAATAGTAGTGCTTTTCAAGCATTACTAATTATAATAATAGGTATGGCTTTTAACATCTCAAGGTTGGCACTTTGCACATGTTGTTGCCAGAGGTACACCCTCTGACAAGAGTAACAACCATCGGACCTCCGTATGGAGCAATAAGGCTTTATGCTCCGCTCCCATTTCCTCACAAAAAGATGCAAATATACGACTTTAAAAAAAGGTCGTGTCTTTACAAAGTTCACTATGTGCACAACATCATGCAACACAGGAACTAGTTCTGCTTTTAAAGTCTTTGCAACGAGGGCTTCATGGTGCAGAAAACAGTGCGTAACAATAAGATCTGGGGTTCTTTCTTTCATTCTGCTAACGAAGCCTTTGGTGTGCCCGACCATGGCTGCAGCTTCATCAGTGCAAACACTTGTGCAATTTTCCCACGTAAGTCCTCCCTGTCAAGATATTCCGATGTGACCCAAAAAATTTCCTCTCCTGTTGTTTTTTTTGGCAGTGCCTTGCAAAATAGGAAGCGTTCTCTAATGGCATCTCCATCCACAAAATGCGCATTGGCCAAGAGCTGAGAATGTCCACTACTATCTGTAGACTCATCAAGTTGCAATGCAAATTTCCTACTGATGCGTATCTTTTCCAAAACATGGCTTTCAATGTCCGTAGACATGTCATCAATACGTCTGGCAATTGTGTTATCTGAGAGCGGGTCTTTAGCCATGTAACCGCGTCGGGGCCGAGCATCTCGTTGACAATGGCTTTGCATGCAGGTAGTATTAATCTCTCTGCCACAGTGTGGGACTTTTTTGATTTAGCTACGAGTTCAGCAACTAGGTAACTAGCTTTGAGGGCTTTCTCATGTACCTTTGTGGTTTTTCTCATTAAAGTTGCCGGTTTCTGTGTTTTCACGCAGGCAAACAAAATAGTCCATCAGCTTGTTTTGAAGCAACGGGTGTTTCATTTGGAGATGGCATTTAAGCTTGCTTAATTGGCCCATTTCAAAGTTTGTATTTTTCCTTTTTAAAAACTTCTCCATCACTGTCACCACGACCTGTCGCATGCGTCACTAATTCTCTTGGCTCTAAGAAGGAACGAGGCAATAAGTTACCTGCTGCCACCCGGATGAATATTACATTACTCTGCCAGTCACTATATTACAGTACAGACACTTGACAATGACATATTCTTTGCAGATAATAATTAATACATGTTCATTAAAAAAAAGAATTTTAAGACTAAGTGAAATTGGACAATTTATCACGGCACACCTGACGATTTCTCACAACACACTAGTGTGCCGCGCCACAGTGGTTGAAAATCAATGCTCTATGGTATGTAGACTGTATTATATGTGTGTTGAGCAGAGAGGTGATATTATAATATACAGTATCTGAAAATATAGTGTGTGCTGCAGCTATCTACTGTATATTGATCTATTTCCTAAAGCCGAAAACCATCAGGAAAATGACTAAAAAATAAACTTACATCAGTCCTACATTATTTATTATCCCTTTGACTATTTATTAGTGAGTAAAATCCACAAAGCAAAAAAATAAAAATCCGCTGCGTTTCCTTTTTTTCATATTTTTCCCTCACATTTTTATTATGGAGACAGGTGAACATCCTGTGCACAGGATCTGAGAAATTCTTACATTTATGCAAATAACAAGCGAATATCATCCGCCAATCATATGAATTTATCAAGAGCCAGACAAAAGAGTTTAAACATAACTTTAACCATATAAAAACAAATAAATGAAAAACCATAGGCCGAGTTATTTCTCTTGTTCCATAGTTTTCACCAAAACAAGAGGAGGATAGTGAACAAAAACATGCTGAACAACCCTGATGCTCATATGCCCCATCCTGAAGGAGAACCTCGCGTTCATCCATGCAGGCCAGGTAGGATACACATACACACACACAAAGAGACACGCACCCCGAGAACTTATACGAGTCAGGTTCTTACTCTATATCCTTACTAACTGAGCTTTTGTCCAGAGGATAGCAGCGTCTTCCAAAGTGAGGACAACTACCTGCCTGATGGGGAGAACATCTCTTTTCCTGGCCCTCTGTTGAGGTGAGTCCTTCTTTCTCCTCTTATATACCACATACAAACTGAACATTAAACATGCAGGCTGTTTCAGCAGTATGCTTTGAAACTTCTCATCAGGTGGTCAAAGTGTATGTGCAGTAATCCATATCCATCTCTTGCAGCGGTAAACTGCAGATGGAGGACCTGACTCATTTTATCCAGCGGAAATCCCAGGACTGTCTCCAACATGTGGATAAACCTGACCAAAAGGAGGCGTATTTCTTCTGGAGGATCAAGGAGCTGCTCTGCAGTCAGAATGGAGTACGTGTTGTAGTTCTTTATGTAGTGATTGTTTAAGAAAAATTATTCATGATTAAAGTATCGAGAGGTGTTTATGTTAATGAGACTGTTGTGAAACCTGTCTCTCCCAGTATTAATCATACACAAATGTATACCTTTTTATGGTATAAGAGAATCTTTGTTTCTGAAATTTCTTTTTTGTGATATTGTTTTATTTGAAGCTTAAGGATGGTTTAGGTGAAATATGTCTGATGTAAGAAAGAGTATCAAATGGTTAATAATGGGTATATGTGTGTTACTATGTGAGGGATTTCGTTTTGTGTAACCACATTGTTAGAAAATACATTGTATGTGAATATGAACATATATGAGCAGAATGTTTGTTTGTGAAATAAATGAAAACAAATTTTGATTAAGTTTTTTGGGAGGCCGGTTTGACTTTGAATAAAAATTTTAGGAGGTAAAACATTTATAAAAAAAAAAAAAAAAAACCTGCTTAAAATAATCGCTCGTATTACATGACTTCTAAACATGACCCTAGGAGATAAAAAACGTTTAAAAGTGCTGTTTAAAAGAATCCGTATCACATGACTTCTAAACATGACCCTTAGGAGATAAAAACGTTTAAAAGTGCTGTTTAAAAGAATCCGTATTAAATGACCTCTAAACAAGACCCTTAGGAGATAAAAACGTTTAAAAGTGCTGTTTAAAAGAATCCGTATTAAATTACCTCTAAACATGACCCTTAGGAGATAAAAACGTTTAAAATAACTGTTTAAAAGTATCGCTCATATCACATGCCTTCTAAACATGACCCTTAGGAGATAAAAACGTTTAAAAGAACTGTTTAAAAAAATCTGTATTACATGCCTTCTAAACATCAAGATCAAATGTTAAAGTGTTGACTAAAATAATCGCTCGTATTGTTTAAACTAGAAGACAAGTTTTCATGAGATGTCTTGCAATCGCTGGATAAAGCAGTAATGATGTTAAAACCGATTCATCTCTCTCTCTCTCTCTATACACTCCACCCATACACACACGTGTTTCCACGGCAGACAGTTTCTGTAGATCGCGTAAATTTATAATTCTAGCAGACTGTTCTGTAGGCTATGTGCATCTAATTTATGACTCTCTGTGTTTTTCCTGACCGACAGTTTGTGGGGCATGCTTGTTTTATGACCAGGGGTGTGGTGTAATCCTATCAGTTTGTTTATGATAATGAATTAGTGTCTGGGGGTGTTAATGACTTTTAAATATCGGTTTAAGACATTATGGTTAAAACACAGAAGACAGTCTGCAACTATCTGATACAATGGCTGCTCCGAGAACTCCTAATATCCCTAGAAGAGTGTCCTGCATTACACCTATAAGAGACTCTGATGAAAAGCACGAGGAGTTAATTTTTGCTTCAAGAAAAAAACAATAGTGTTAGTTTGTCAAAAATTCTTTGTGAGAATGACCTTGTAAAGGAGCTGACAACAACGCTAGAATCCCTCCCACAAACATGTGACAACAGTTGGCTAGATAATTTCTGCAAGGAATTAGGATATCACAACCTAAGTTTCCTCACAACTCCGTATGGAATCAGCGGTACTTTAACTGTACATCGGTATTGATGACACAGATGGCTGTATTCGATCTGAATTCAAGATTATAAAAGCGACATTTGTGGTCCTTCTGGAACATCAACATCAGAATTGTAGACATTTTATGTATGTGTACATATGTGCATGATTTATGTGTTAAGCTTCTGTCGAGAAATGAGCAGACTGTTGTCTGTGAAATAATCTATACATTTATCGCATATATGGTTGAGAAAAACACTGTGAGGTGTATAAAATTTCTATACTCCCCCGATGATGTATGATAACGTTTGTGTTCTTTTACTGAAATAAATAACATGACATTTAAGACCATCTGAGTTATTCTTTTGTGGAGGCTAAAGTGCCAATATGTCAGAAGAAATGAAAAACGTGTAATACACTTTCTCACGTGGGGTCTTTAGAGGGCAAAAAATGTTTAAAAGACAGCGTTTTTAAAAGAAACAGGGATCCACTTAACAGATAAACAAGTTTCGGATTGGTGTGTCTGTGTGTGTGTGTGTGTGTGTGTGTGTGTGTGTGTGTGTGTGTGTGTGTGTGTGTGTGTGTGTGTGTGTGTGTGTACGCTCTCTCTGTAGGGATTTTCTGGCCATGTGTACTGATGGAGTTGATGTATATCAGTTTGTTGTTTATCAGTTGTGTGTTGCTGATGATTCAGTTGTGTTTCTCTGTGTGGAAGCCCTTGCTTCATCAGTGGGGAGAAATATTGAATGCTTATGCTGCTGTGTTCACTGTACTGGGAGGTACACACACACACTCACACTGAACACACACACTGAACACACAATGAACACGTATCCTCCTTTTAGTATTCTCTTAGGATTACTGACAAGCACTACCTAATCAATTGTCTGTGTGTGTTTCACACTGCACCAGGCCGTGTTCTGTTTCTAATCATCATCATTTACACCCTGTTCACTCCAAATCTACACATTCATCCATCTACACTATATCTCTCTGTACACCTCCATCTCTCTCTCTGTTTTTCTATTTCTCCCCTGTCTGTCCTTCTGTATCTCTCTCTCTCTCTCTGTTTCTCTCTCTGTTTTTCTATTTCTCCCCTGTCTGTCCTTCTGTCTTTCTCTCACTCTGTTTCTCTCTCTGTTCTTCTATTTCTCCCCTGTCTGCCCTTCTGTCTTTCTCTCTCTCTGTTTCTCTCTCTGTTTTTCTATTTTTCCCCGACTGCTCTTCTCTCTCTCTCTCTCTCTCTCTCTCTCTCTCTCTCTCTCTCTCTCTCTGTGTGTGTGTGTGTGTGTGTGTGTGTGTGTGTGTGTGTGTGTGTGTGTCAGCGTGGCCTGGGTGGCCTTCACCTGCTGTATGAGTGCCAGAGTTTCCGCTCTGTATAATTACACCAAGGAAGTGCTGAAGTTTGGGACAAAGCCGAAGATGGACTCCTACTCCTAGAGGCCATACTACTACCCCCGTTTCCACCCACTCCACCTTCATGCCCTCCTCCACCTCCCCCCATCTCCACGCTCTCTCCATACTTCTGCCCCCGTCTCCTCCTCCCTCGTTCCCTCCTGCCCCTCCATCTCCACACAACCCCACTCATCCCTCTCTCTCTCCCTCACCGTCTGTCTCTCTCCTCCATTCACCTCTCTCCTTCTCCTCCTCTCTCTCCTACTCCTTCCATTACTCTCTCCATCTCTCCCTCCATCCCTGCTCTCCCTTTCTCTCCTCATCAGCCATTAGATGAAGAATACAGCTCCCTTTAACACTTTTTTATTTATTACATGATCATTAACATTATAATCACTTCACTTGGTTTATTTAATCACATTTTTGATGGCTAGCAGCTGCTATGGTGTAACATAGGATTAAATGTAATAAAAAAATAATCCTACCCAAACATTCTCAAAATTCTCTGCATTTCTGCAACATGCCGCTCGTTCACCGCTCATGTGAAGAGAAGTTTTTATAAGACTTTTATAAAACATTTTAAATGTTTTATGCTTATCACTGATTCACTCACATTATACACTTTTTAAAAATATTTATATACAATATGTTTTATAATAATCCACAAGTGTCCTCATTCTAAAATTATATTATAAAGTTTCTACATGCAGCTCATGTACATGAACTGAATAGCAGAATAAATAACTACATGTTGCTCCACATTGGCCAAACATCGTATTTAACACAGCCATGTGTGCATTTTATTTGTTCCCTAGAACAGGTTTGTTTATAGTATGTGCTATTTACAGTTTGCTCTGTTATTAGTTATAAATAAATAAAATATATTTCTTCCACTATAATAAATCTCAGAACAGGAGCACCCAAACCAGGCCTGTGGCACTGACATCCTGGTAGAACTTACTGTGTACCATGGCACCCTTTGCAAAAATGATTGTATAAAATAAATTACTAGAGTTCACGAGAAAAACCCACTGCTGTTATTCTTTGTCCAAAAATTTTCAACCGAATCTGATTTTCTCGTCGTGTGACTGTGGAGATTAAATAAATTATGACCAGAAGTGGCGCTGTGTTACAACACTGACAGGTCTAAATCACATTATGCTCTAAGGTGGGTGGAATACAAAATGCCTGCTGTGTCTCTTTCTGCACAGCTTCTTCAAAATTAAACAGCTTTAAGCCTCCATGGCTTCCCAGCTCAGAATGATCTCAGGGACAAACTTAAGTCATACCCATTTCACTTGTTCCACACATACGAAGGTCTGTAGCAGACATTTCAGAACAGATAAGCTAGTTGTCCCAAAACCACAGAGGATTAGAGAAGACTGGCAAAAAAAACAGTGCCGCTGCTCTTTGAATGGAATAAATACAAAATTCAAACACCACGGCCAAGTTTATGTGAGCGAAAGGCTGCAGTATTAGTATTAGATTAGATACATGATTCATGCTTTAAGAAGGAAAATGTAACACACTTTAAATGTAATCAGTCTAAATTATAAACTTGTACAGCATGAAATGGAATCAAATGGTTTGAAATGAAACCATGAAATGGAAATGGTTTGCAAAATGTGTGTGTGTGTGTGTGTGTGGGTGGGGGTGGGGGGGTTGTGGGTGTACATTAGCAGCAGATCCTTCAAGATCCTCCTACGTTGTGAGGTGGAGCCTCCATGGATCAGACTTGTTTGTCCAGCACACCCCACAGATGTTTTAATTCGAGATCTGGGAAATTTGGAGGCCAAGTCATCTTGAACAAAATCTTGAGCTCTTTGTCATGTTCCTTAACCTATTCCTGCACAATTTTTGTTCAATTTGGTTGAGAGAGAGGGAGGTTCAAAATGGTAGTGAAGACTGGTGCTAGTTGGTTAGCACAGACTTTTAACACACATCTGGGGATGTGAATTTCAGGTTTTATTTCCTGGTATTTATATGTAGATGTGTTAAATGATATAGAACACAGCACATTTTGTATCAGACCACCCAATTTTTAGGCAAGCAAAAATATTGGAACATGTGACTCAGGTGTGTCCTGTTAGATTGATTGTTTAAACAATAAATAGTTCTGAACATCTAATCTTTGTTTTAGAATTCGTTTCACATTGTTTCGCTGCATTTGTTGGTGTGAAGAAAAAGAAAAAAAAAAGGATGGAGATCAGAGAACTGTCTATGGGAGAAAAGAAAAACATTTTGAAGTTGAGAAAAGAGGGAAAATCAATCAGAGGCATTGCACAAACATTGGGCATAGCCAATACAATAATTTGGAATGTCCTAAAAAAGAAAGAACCCACTGGTGTACTGAGCAACAGACACCGAACGGGTTGGGCAAGGAAAACAACAGCAACTGATAACAGAAACATTGTGAGAGCTGTGAAGAAAACCCCCAAAACAGCAGTCAGTGACATCAACAGCATGCTCCACAGGGCAGGGGTGAAGGTATCCCAATCCACAAGAAGACTTCGAGAGCAGAAATATAGAGGCCATACCACAAGATGCAAAAATTTTATCAGTAGTAAGAATCAGAAAGTCAGAATGGAATTCACAAACAAATACAGAGATGAGCCATAAAAGTTCTGGAACCAAGATGAACCTTTACCAAAGTGATGGAAAGGCCAAAGTGTGGAGAAAGAAAGGATCTGCTCATGATCCGGAACACACTGAACAAACTCATCTGTGAAACATGGTGGAGGTAGTGTCATGGCTTGGGCTTGCATGGCTGCTTCTGGAACATTCTCACTAATCTTTGTTGATGATGGAACTCATGATGGTAACAGCAGAATGAATTCAGAAGTTTACAGGAACATTCTGTCTGCAGATTTACAGAGAAATGCATCCAAATTAATAGGAGGAACTTCATCATGCAGCAAGACAATGATCCAAACACACTTCCACCTCAACACAGGACTTCATCAGGGGGAAAGTGGAAGGTTTTAGACTGGACAAGTCAATCACCAGACCTTCACCCAACTGATCAGCATTTCACCTCCTGAAGAGGAGGCTAAAGGGAGAAATCGCCCAAAACAAACAGCACCTGAAAGATGCTATGGTAAACAATAGAAGAGGCCAACAGTTTGGTGATGTCACTGAGTTACAGGCTTGATCCAGTTATTGCAAGCAAGGGATATGCAACCACAGAGTTATTTACTTTAAGACTTATCTGTTCCAATATTTTCTCTCACATAAAAATTGGGTCGTCTGATGCAAAAGGTTATGTTTGTTTTGTTTAACACATCTAGATGTAAATACCAAGAAATAGAAGCTGAAATCCTAATCTCTTGTCACATCTCCATCTTTTGATCTCAAATAGAAGGCCTACTGTTTCTCTTTGATGACACCAGTGTTGAACACATCAGTATGTCCTCCTCCCTAAAAGTCCACTGTCCACTGTATTGGCTCGTCCTAAGAGTAAGGTCACCATCTAAATGAACATGTGATATTAAAACAATGATCTAAAATATTTTGCTACAATTTAGTATTACATTATGCAGTGAAGAATAGAGAAAAATAACAACAGCAATATTATATCATGTAAACCTATGTATAGAGTTCTACTTGTCTGAATGAGAGCATTAGAGCCATGACTCCTCTACATGCCCCGAATTACCCCTCCACTGCAGCGTGTCCTGGACCTGGTATGTGATACCACACTTCACTGCTGTACTCTTCTGCTTCCTGTCCATACAAACATGTGTTTATAATGCTCAGGATTTTTTAACTAACAAATTACAGATAAACTTGTTTGAGTAATAGAAATGATTTAACTGACTGGGCTCTGATATAAAACCCTATACTAGAAAGCTTTATAGGGCCTAGCCAGCACGTTTTAACAGGAACACGGCTAAGGTTAACTACATTTCCTTTCCTCTGATTATGGCTAAACTCCCTCTCTTTGACAACTTTTATGCGTTTACTTTTATGGAAGTAAATAGCGAGTTTTCCTGCACAGTTACGTGCAGAAGCAATTTATTTTTTTCTAATCGGGTAATGTTAGCTAGCTAAGAGTTATAAGCTTAACCTTACTTATAGAGAAATCACCCCAATTTAACATTACTGAGGTCATGTGATTAAAACTAACGTTAAGGTAATTATGAACAGTAAGAGTCAAGAAAAAAATAATCAAACTGTCAACATACACATGTAGCCATGTATTATCATAAAGGTAGAAGGGAAAGGTAATAACTTACCTTACACGCACTCCATAATCCAGCAGCCAGCAGAAGCTCCGCCCCCAACCATCTCTGATTCAGACTGAAGCGTGGGAAACTTGTTGTGTCTAAAGGATTCAAAGGTGCTATATGCTTAGATTAAAGTTTACTTATATTATCATTTCTAGGACTTTCTGACCCCAAGATGCAAATAACTTCAGCAGCTCTCCAGCTGTGATTCTTGGACATTTTTTGGCCACTCAAACCGTCCTCTTCAGTGTGTTGAAATGATATAGACACACGTCCTTTTCCAGGTTGATTCATAAGATTCCCGTTGACTGGAACTTCTTAATTATTGCCCTGATGGTGGAAATGGGCATTTTCAATGCTTGTGCTATTTTCTTACTGCCACTTCTCATTTTGTGAAGATCAACAACCCTTTATGAGCCTGTTTGTATATCGCTTGACCCATTGCCTTTTAAGACCACGCTCTTGTATCATGATTTGCATTTGTCTGCCTGTCTCTCTCAAATAAAAGTCTTTATCTGCATTTGCATATGTCCTAACCTCCATTACAAGGATTACGTGACAGGAACTCCTTTAATACTGTTTAAAAAGCATCTCAGGGAAATTCCTCAGTAAATTGGTTGAGAAAATACCAAGAATACAAGACTGGAAATTCTAGGCAAAACGGATGTCTACATTCAAGATGCTAAAATACTAAATTATTTTGATTTAATTGGGATTTTTTTTTTTATCACAACATAATTCCCATAGTTCCATTTGTGCTATTCCAGAGTTTTGATTACTTTATTATTATTCTAAAATGTGGAAAAAAAATTAAATAAAGAATGAGTGTGTCTAAACTTTTGACTGGTAGTATGTGTGTGTGTGTGTGTGTGTGTGTGTGTGTGTGTGTGTATATATATACAGTATCTCACAAAAGTGAGTATACCCCTCACATTTTTATAAATATTTGATTATATCTCATGTTTCATATATATCTCATATTTCATGTGACAACCGTGAAGAAATGACACTTTGCTACAATGTAAAGTAGTGAGTGTACAGCTTGTGTGACAGTGTAAATTTTCTGTCCCCTCAAAATAACTCAACACACAGCCATTAAAATCTAAACCGCTGGCAACAAAAGTGATTACACCCCTAAATGAAAATGTCCAAATTGGGCCCTGTCATGTTTCGTGACAGGAAGTTCAGGACGGATGCAAGCGCAGGATGAACAGGTTTTATTTAAGAGAGAGACAGGCAGACAAATCCAAAACGTGATCCACAAATGTAATCCAGTAACATGCAAAGTTCAGGCGATCGGCAAACAGGCATACACAGGGCTAGGCAGGAATCAAGGTCGTGGTCACAGAAAATAGGGTCGAGATACAAAACATAAAACATAAGCTACAGCGAGGGACTGGTAGCGGAGAAACCAGCATGAACTAAACTAACGAACCTAAACATGACATGAACTATGAACTAAGACTAAGACTATGAATCGAAACATGAAACTATGAACTGTGACTGTGGTTGTGGTTGTCTATCGTAAGGACTCTAAACTAATCTACTATCTAACTCAATATTCCGCGTTGTGTGCTGGGAGGCGCGCGGTATATATGCGGTATATAATCAGCGTTGTAATTGCTGACGGCTGAGGGCAATTCAGACACACATGAAACAACAACCAATAACAGAATGGGGAGGAGACATAACAGAAACATAAACAAATGCACGTGTCGAAATGTCACGATTGTCAAAAAGGGAAAAGCAGGTGCCCGCGCACCTGCTCGTGCACGCGCATTCGCTCACTTGCTCCACAGTTTGCTGCTTAAAAGGGAACTCGTGACAGAACCCCCCCACAAAGGCACTTCTCCCGGAGTGCCATGAAACATCCATCTTCATTGGCGGCCCCGGCCCCCTGGGCAGAATGTCCCAAGCAGAGCCAGGAAACCGCACGGCGTTCTTGGCAAGACAAAAAAGCAGAGTGACGTTCACGGCGAAGCAGGAAAGCACCATGACGTCCCCGGCGGAACAGGAAGGCAGAGCGACGTCCCCGACGAAACAGGAAGGCACAGCAATGTACACGGCAGAGCAGGAAAGTGAAGCCAGGTCCCCTGCGAGGCCAGGGAGAGGAGCGTGGGTCTCTGCGAGGCCAGGGAGAGGAGCAAGGGTCTCCGCGAGGTCAGGGAGAGGAGCGAGGGTCTCCGCGAGGCCAAAGGGAGGAACGAAGCTCTCCGTGAAGCAGGAGGGGGGAACGAAGTCCTCCGTGGAGCAGGAAGGGGGAGTGACACACGGCGCACAGCAACGAAGAGGAACGACATCTTCAGCGAAACATAGAGTCAGAGCGACGTCCTCCGCGAAGCAGGATGGCATAGAGATGACCTCAGCTGAGCAGGAAGGGAGAGCGACGACCTCAGCCGAAGATTGCAGTCACAAATTTCCAGAATGATTCACATTATTGCATTATGTCAGTGACGCCCTCTGCTGCCACATGTTAATATTCCACATCATTCACATAATTACATGTGAAAAACTTATCAGTGTGAAGATCTTAAAATGATAATTGTTCACTGTAAATCATTCATAGTTGCCGATATGAGCAATTTAACTCAATCTCCCATTGTGTTATATTAATCAGTGATTAAATTACAGACTTCATACTTTCCACTAGGGATTAGAAACAAGGGATATTTATTTTACATTTCAGATCAACCTTCTAGAACCTCCTGAATTGTGGACAGGAAATTAGACCATTTAGGAAAATGTGTAGTTTTACACTATACTTTTCTTGATATCTCACTGGAATGGCAAAAAAGCTAATGTTATTGACCAATCAAGCTTGAGGTTTTTTGTTTGTTTGTTTTGTTTTTGTGAAAAATGCTCAATGTAGAAGGATTTTGTTCATGTTTTTGATTACATGCAATGAAAGATTCCATCCGTTTTCGGTGGTAGGAATTAGTGCGTGTGCCTTTTCTGTCTTTGAGAGCCTCTGAAACAAGATACTACTGTGAGGTTATAACAGGTGTTACAGCTGTACCCGTCACACCTGTGCTTTCTTACTACCTTACAAGAGCTATGTGTACACAACTACACAGAAACAAAGTCCACAGTTGAATGCGTTCATTTAGAGAAATCAACATTATTAACTTTAAGGTGACCAAGTGGTCTGTAGTGTGTATTCACAGATTCTAAATATATAGGTTAATGTCTGCATGTGTAAATAAATAAATAAATAAAGATAAAAATGATAAAGTGCAATATGGCATATATTCGTAAGTTCGCTGTACACACAAATGTTTACATTTTAGAGCTAACTAACGCAGACATTAAACATCATCAATCAAACCTAGTTTCATTATGACTAGAGGTGAACTCAGACTGATGTATATCACACTTTAAACCCTCCGACAGGTGGCCGGGTGACTAACAGGCTATATTTTTCCGGATTTCTAGATCTGCATTTAACGTTTAACACAGTACACTTTTCTCTGATACAGCCGTGGACATCTGAACCAAGCAGGACAACATCCAGTTTTATACTCTGTAAACCTTTTTCAGAGTGTATGTGAACGGATAGTGGGTAAGTGTTACATGGTTTTGTTACACGTCCACGTTATCTTTGTATTTTTCCGATCCATCGTTCTTTGTTGAGTTTACATTCTTTTTTCCTTTTTTTTGTACATTTATTGCATGGGACACCCATGTTTGCCAGCACCATGTCGGTTGTGTCTTCATCAGTGGATGTTGGTGGACGGCCACCTTTCGGTTGGTCCGCGATACGTTCAGTCTTTCTGAACTTGGTAATAAGTTTATAAGTGTCGTGTGTGTAGTGTGCTCGCCATGTTTCCTGTTCAAGTCCATCCTTGTGACAGTCATGAGAATGATTTCAAAACACGTGTGTGTTTATATATATTATATATAGAAGCTTCGCCTGGGTCTGAGTGGTCTGCAAGAGAACAAACACACAACGACGGTTAGACAATACATGCAATTCTGACCATACTACGAACTAGCCATAAGCCACGCGCACATGTCACATGAGAGATTCCTCCCCTGTCGAGCGAAAGAGCGGCCTTTTATACTCTCCCCTCGTCTGCTGGATGGTGGAATTTTCCCGTGTGGCACGCCATTCACCAGCCGAGGGTGTGTCAGCGGCTCCGCCCCACCGCCACGTGCTTCCCGACAGTCCAAAACACTGAAGCGGGGCCGTCTCTTCAACGCCAGAGCGGCAGTCGGGGGATTGGTGGGGCGATGATTTTAGTAACCTGTGCGCCGGCTGTCTATCCATCGTCATATACATATACACTGCTGTGAAAAATTGTCTTTATTGTTGAACCTTTTGAGCTTTCATTCAAAACGATTCACAAAAATACTCTGCTCTCATGGATTTCAATTACAAACAAAACTCAGGTTCCCTTATGTATGGAGACTATGTTACAGAGAATGAGAAAAGGGAAGTATGGAGTGAATCATGCTAGGCTGAGGAAAAAGAAATCTCGGACTAGTCTTCTGTGGTTTAAGAGGTGTAGGGCTGAGTCGAATTGATTCTGATTCTGTCCGAGTGACTCAGTGAGTCGAGAATGTAAACTGATTCTGTCTGAGTGACTCAGTGAGTCGAGCATGTAAACTGAGCGTTGTATATAAAACAGACATGAAATAAACACAAGGGAGATCAAGTATGAGAATATGTACTTTTATTGGGAATCCAGAGAATCCATGGGGCTTGTGGGGTGGTAATCTGTAGGTGAGGTAGAGCGAAAGGGGGAAAACGGAAGGTAAAGGTGAGGAGGGGTACGTCCTGGGGACATGCGATAGCCAGCTGAGGTGTATGGGGGGGGGGGGGGGGGGGGTACTCAGGACTGGCAGATGAGAAAGAGAGAGAGAGTAATCAGAGGCCGGGTCAGAGAAGGCCGTGCCACCATCAGTCTGGTAGTTGGAGGAAGAGACAGCGGGTAGAGGTTCTGTCTGGGTAGAGGCATCTACACACATTTGTTGGGCAGATTCTATAGCTGGGGGCGGGGGTGGGACCTAGCGTTTCCAGAGGGGGTATGACGAACTTCGGTCAGAATAGTGAGGTCAGCAGTGAGATGTACAAGCTGATAGCGTGTGTTTAGATCCACACAGACGGCAGGCCTGCTTGCGCAGATAAGAACAGATAGGAACACACACATACACCCCTTTCTATCAACAACGCCGGCAAGCTCCCATACACACATTGTATTCCACATTATTACACTTATTTATGTTACTACATGAAGTTTTCAAAGTATAAAGCACCTCCATACCAGCTCCGTATGCATGGAGCTTACAGTCATACAAATTAAATCCAACTTTCTCCAAAGGAAAAAAATTTCTTTTCTCTAAATCTTATCCAACTTATCCAATACTTTAGGTATGGAGCTCATGTTCAGAGCACTAATAAATACATTTTCCCTGTCTCCAAAACTTACACGCTTTCACACCGCACTCATATTATAAGCACATATATTATAAGCACACACATTTGTTAGTACACATTCCATTCAAACACCGGGCATGCTGTATTGCACGACCCGGACCTGGGCCCAGGATTTATTCCCCTCTCTATCCAGCCCTGGAATCTAATCTATCTATCTTTTATCTAATCTTTTTCCAGCGGTATTAGGGGTCCCCACCAATGCAGCCGCCACTAGTCTGCTAGTCTAGTCTAGTAGCCGGTATCTGGGGTCTGAGGCCTCATTTTCCACCTGCTTTCTATCCCCGCCCTGGAGTATTTCTCTATTTCTCTTCTCTTTTTTTCTACCTTTTTTCTACTTTGTTTCCCTTCCTCCAGCGGTATTGCAGGACTTTCACTCACACAACACATATACAATTTCATTACACAGTCTTATGAACCTTATACAATTACAAAACGTACAATCTTCTACAATCTACACTTCTCTTACCTCTTCTCACTCACTCAAGGTATAATGTATAAATACTGGAGCTTGAGCTCCAGGTGTCGGATCACTTCTGAGAATTCTCATCGGTGTGGATCTCGTGTGGTGGAATGGAACAATAAAGCTGGACCCTTGCTTCTTCTCACTCACGGCTGGTGTATTTTTTCTATCTCAGAGGTAGATGTGAGTATTGGCTTCTAAGTTGAATTTTAAATGTTTTTGGGTAATAGGCTAAATTTGAGCCAACAGAAGCAGCCATAGTCCTAGCAATCTGGAACTGGAGTAGAGGATAGCTCCATCTAGAGGTAGGACATCCGAAACGGATCAGGCAGATCCGGAGAGCAGAGAGGATCAGGATCTTTAGTATCTCCATAAATCACACATCGTGTGTGGCTCGACAGAAGGAGAGAGGGAGAGAAAAGATTATTAGGACTGTGCTTAGCATAACAAAGTCTAGTCAGGGTAGGCTTGAGTAAACAAATATGTTTTAAGCTTAAACACTGAGACTGTGTCTGAGTCCCGAACACTAATTGGAAGACTGTTCCATAATTGTGGGGCTCTATAAGAGAAAGCTCTTCCCCCTGCTGTAGCCATCGCTATTCGAGGTACCGTCAAATAGCTTGCATGTTTTTATCCAAGTAGGTGTGACGGATCATAGAAAACCAAAAGGTTGCTTAGATACTGTGGCACGAGACCATTTAGTGCTTTATAGATTAATAATAGTATTTTATAATCAATGCGAGATTTCACTGGGAGCCAATGCAGTGTTGATAAGATCGGGGTGATATGGTCGTATCTTTTGTTTCTAGTTAGGACTCTAGCAGCT